>NW_025778525.1:0-10000 GCF_021130785.1 Homalodisca vitripennis
TAGCACCACACAGTGGTTAATTTCAGTGGGAACGCAAGGGAACGGCGTTCCCTTACCTCCCAAGAGTGCCGGAACGCAAGGGAACGCTTTTAAAACTACGAGTACAAGTTTTAGTAAAAAAAAATGTAGGTAGGATCAATATTATGCTATGCTTTGTTTGCGAGTGACTCGTAAGCAGATAGTAAGCGCCCGTACAAGCAGTTGTGAGCTGTGCTGTGATGAGTCTTGCACGGAATCAGGCAGGAGGAAGGTGACGGGCGAGTCATCCTAGTTCGCGCATGCGCGGCTGCGCCTCTCAATAACAAAGCAATACCCACCCCACCCCCTTCCATTCCCCCTCCATTCCTTCACCGCGCCACCGCCCCAGTGATCACAAGTGTGTTGACTAGTTGACTTGACCTTGGTGTGTTTCGCGTTTAAGTACAAGTTGCATCGCATCCCATCACGCTTAAGTTCGTTTTTTGAGGTGCAGGTCGTTGATTGTGTTCGTGTTTATGCTTATTAGTGCTGGTGCAGCTAAATAGTTTCCTAATTGACTATGACTACCAGAAAAATTGTTGATTTCTTTAAACCTAACCCTAAGAAACAAAAAGGTTATGCGAATAATGAGAACTGCAGCTCGGAAGCATTGACTACAACTTCAATTGTTGATCAAGATAAAAAAGAAGACGCAATCGGGATCAATGAGGATAATTGCGATTACCATTCCCCTTCGACTTCCTCGTCGGTCAAAATAGTATCCAGGTTGGTGGGTTTGGGATCTGATGCAGACGAAGCTAAGGTTAGTAATGAAAATAATGATTTTGTTAATAGGGGTGAACAGCCAGTTTGTTGGTCTGAAGAACAAATTGTTGAATTAAAAGCTAAAAATCCATGGTTAATTGTGAACAGAGAACTAGGTTGCAACGTTTGCCGTAGTGTGAGTACTCTAGGTGCAGAGAAAACGAAGGGCCTATAACTCAGTAAAATAAGGCAAAATAAGGATGCAACCTCGGAATGAAAGATAATAAGCTAAAAATTTGCATACGTCTTTATTTTGATGGTATAAAACTTACCTCAAAAGTCTCATATAATCACGTGTACGCGTCTTTAGATAATAAGGTCAAAGTTCATGAAAATCAGTTTTTTGCAAATATCTCGTTTCCCTTACGCTCAATGACTTTGATGGTGGTGTGAGATAATTGTAGAACGTAAAACTTCTCTTCAAAATTTGTGTGAAGGTAATTTATGTTCGTTCAACCCTCTTTTTGAGATACAGCGCAAAGCGTAGAGGACCGCTTACCTGTATATACGAGAATGCGAGGTCAGCCAGTAGAATACAATAATTAAATGAGTTATATTGTTAATTATTCATTTAATATTATTTATTATTACTTACTACAAATATTATTATTATTGTTATTATTATCATTATTATTAAATATTTATTATTTAATAAACCGAGACGAAACCACTACAACGTCATATCATCAATGGTGGTTTTCTCTTGCATCACGTTGTATGGTATAAAAGATTTATACTATCACTGATTTTTTGAATTAAATACGTCTAATATTTACAAAAACACATTATGGGTTCATGTATCGTTGTTGTATTTTTTGATGGTTACTCAGACATCACTAAGAACATTAAAGCAATGGAACAATTAATGAAGAACTTCTGGTGTGTCAAAATCTTACGAACTCGCTCTGATGAAACATTGGAGGTGCCAATCAGCCAAAGAAAAATTTTTATCGAATTCATCTAATATAAAAAAAATATTTATAAACATGCTTATCAACAAATTAAAAACTGTTAATATCACTACAAAACAAGCCAGAGATGATGACTGACGTTCTTATTGTAGAAAACAGCTATTGCAGTGTCTGAACTTTTAAAAAATCTTCTGTCATAGGCGCAAGATATTGTGATTTGCTAGTTATACTTGATAGGACGTGCTCAATCACATCAACAAGAAATTTTTTTCAAAAAAATGGGTAAGGGTAATGTGGAGACAAAAACTGTATTCATCGAAAAGTTTTGATAAATACCCTCATTCTAAGAATCAAATATTATTTTTACACGCATTTAGTGGAAGTGTTACGGTCTTTCTGGGCTTTACAAAAAAGGTAAAATATCGTTTATTAAAATGTTCGAACTAAACAACTCGATTGAAATCAATCAAATGAACTATTTAAACAAAAAAAACTGCTCCGTACAAGATATTATTGGAAAATGGAAGTACGTATTTTCTTAGCATACGTATAATGATCCGAATTCAGAAGACGATATAGACTCTTTTCGATACACCCAGTTTCATCAAATCAACAAGACTCAATTTACAAACCAGTGCAGTTATCAAGTCTTCTCTCCTTCCTGTAAAAGCAGTCGGTCTGCATAGCCTTCGTGTATAATTATTAGACCCCATATTAGGTTGGGAAAAGATTTAGAACCCCTGGAATTCGGCCCTGGGTACTGCAAAATGAACTCCTGGGACCAATAACAACCATTATTACCACCAGCACCAGAAGAACTGATGAATACAATATTTTGCAATTGCAAGTAAGTTTGTGCTTCTGATTGCGGATGCACGGAAATCAGGATTGCGATGCACTTTAATTTGTTGGGCAAGTGTAATGGACAATAATGCACTCTCAACGCTTCATCAACTTCAGATGGTTTCACTGAAGAAAGTGAATAAGCACCTGTTATTCTTGAATCTTTCTATTCTGATAATTTAGTAAACGAGAATGATGATAATGGAATCAGATATTGAATAGCCAGTGGAAGAAGAAGAAGAAGGAGTGGTGGCGGAGGAGGAGGAGGAGAAGAAGACGATGAACAAGAAGGAAAATGTAAAACATAAATATTTAATCACTAATAATGAAAACAAATATTTTATATTTGTTAAGTTTAATAAATTGATTATTGGATCAATAAATAAATATATATTTCAACTTCATTTGAAAATATTTCTTTTAATATTATATGTTGATGATAAATAAGTTAAAAAATTAAAGTATTTATTTTAGAGAAAATATATAATTTATAATTAATATCTATAAATATGGTATATTTAAATAATAAATAATAATAACCAATTTTATTATAATGATAATACATGCTAAAAATAATAATAGTATTAAGTAATAATAATAATTAATATCAAATGAAATAATTAACATTATAACTCATTTATTTTTTGTATTCGACTGGCTGACCTCGCATTATCGTATATAACAGGTAAGACGGTCCCCTACTCTTTGCGCTTGTATCTCAAAAAGGGTTGAACATACATAAAATTACTTCAGAACAAAAGTTTGAAGGAATTTTCCGTTCTAAAATTTCTCTAACCACCCTCAAAGTCATTTAGCGTAAGGGAAACGAGATATTTGCAAAAGGACTGATTTTCATGAACTTTGACCTTAAATATCTCTCTAAAGACGCGTACACGTGATTTTATGAGAGTTTGAGGTAAGTTTGTATACCATCAAAATAAAGACGTTATGCAAATTTTTTAGGCTTATTATCTTTCATTCCGAGGTTGCATCCTTATTTTACCGGACTACTAAAGATTAGCGAAGAGTGGGTTTTAGGAACTGTTACCGCTTATGGAAACAATAAAAAAGACCAGCAATCCTTTCTTAGGAAAAAGATATTTTTACACCGTGGGTCTCGAGCTCATTCTTTAGCTGAAAAAATACTCATTGAAGCTAAGAAAGATACAATGAAAAAAGCTGTTGCTTCTATGCATAAAGAGCAGCAGATTGTAACTGAGCGCATTTTCCGCACGGCTTATAAGCAAGCTAAACTAAATAGGCCATTTTTTGAGTTTGAAACTGAAATTGATCTTCAAATAATGAATGGCTTAGATATGCGGCGAATCCTACATTCAAATGTTGCTTGCTTCAATATAATTCATCATATTTCTGATGAAATGAAATCAGACTTGATAAATGGCCTAATCAAGTCAGACTCTAAATTTTCCCTGCTTTTGGATGAAGCCACTTCAGTTTCAAACAAAAATGCTTTGGTGGTTTATATCAGAACTGTTCTAAAGGGAATGCAAAACCTTATGACAGTGTTCTTAACACTTTTTGAGCTAAATAGCACAACATCAGCTGGTATATTACAAGAACTTTTAAATCAGTTACAAGCATTAGGTCTAAGCTTTGAATTCATGAAAGACCATATGATTGCTCTAACTTGTGATGGTGCTTCAGTGCTACTAGGCAAGAAATCTGGCCTTGCTATACAGCTTACTGAAACGTTCCCCAACTTGTTCATTTGGCATTGTTTGAACCATCGTTTAGAGCTTGCCGTGCACGATTCCATAGAAGAAGTAGCTGGAATGAATCATTTTAAGATATTCATGGATAAAATTAGAAACATGTTTAGTTGTTCACCGAAAAACAGCAGGGAGTTGGCAGAAGTTGCTAAAGGACTAGAGGAGCAAATGTTGAAAATCGGCCGTGTTTTAGATACTCATTGGGTAGCCTCCAGCTTAATGGCGGTGAAAGCAGTTTGGACAGATTTTAAAGCTTTGTACAATCATTTCATTGAAGCATCTGAAGACAAACAAAGGGACTCGAAGCAACGTTCAACTTACAAAGGGCTTTGTAGTACATTATCTTCTACAACTTTTGTACACAACCTGGCATTGATGTTCGATGCTCTAGAAGAGTTATCGGATTTGTCCTTACAGCTTCAAAAATCAAGCCTCAACCTTATCCAAGCCCACAGTGATGTAACACTGTTAATCAAAGTGTTTGAAAACCGAGTTGAAAACATGGGTAGACGTTCAGTGGAAGCTAAAATTGCTATTGACGATTTGATGTTTCAAGATGTTAAACTTTGTGTAAGATCCAAGATACCCAGTATTCCAGAAAAAACAGTTCTATCGGAGCCTCGCTAACAACTTGACTTCAAGGTTGCTATCATCATCTTCAAATGCGGCTGAACACTACACCAAAATCATGAATGACATCAAAGTGATCCACCCCATGTATTGGCCAAAAGACTTATCCATCACCTACGGAGAATGTGAGATCCAGCGAATCTGCGATAGATTTAAGATTAGCAGCTCTCAGGATATAATTAGAGACTTCAGACACTTCAAGCAGGGACTGAAGCCTATGTTAAGTGGAGAGAAACCTACTATTCTAGAGCAACCGCCGTCGTTTAAGAAACTGATTTCCATCATAAATAGTATTGCAGTGTCTAGTGCTGAATGTGAACGTGGGTTTTCTGCAATGAATCTAATTATGTCTCCTCTTAGATCTTCACTCTACATTAGCACTGTTTGCGATTTATTGCGGATCAGGCTCCTAGGACCTCCTGTGGCTAGATACAATCCCGAGCGACACGTCAAAACCTGGCTGGCGAAGGGACACCATTCTGCACTTGACACCAAGTCAAAACAACGAGGGCAGAAAATTTACCATGAAGACAGCATTGCATTGTGGGAACTTTTTTCATAAATCTGTTTTTTAAATATCTTTTAGAATTTCAGAACATTAAGTTTTCATTAAAATAACTAGCCTATGCCTAACTTATAGTTGTGTTCTGAACTCAAGTTTCTGAGTTCTTTTTTGTACTTACAGTTAGTTTTGTGTATTGTTGTTTTGTTTCTTTTGTAGTTTTCACTTTAAAATATTAAACAAACAACTAAAACTAAGTTTACCAACAGTCTTGGCATTGCTTTACAATATTATACTACAAATCCGTACATATTTGTTATAATAACTAATAAGCAAATAAAATAATCAACCTTAACTTTTTAAAAACTACACTAAATTTTAAAAAATGAAACCGTGTTACTCCACTCTGTGTGTCATTTATTTTGTGTGTAATTAAACGCTTCCTTTTCCTTTCCAAGAAGTTGGTTTATTTTGAATGTATTAATATTGTTTTGTACCATAAGGTATGCAATTTTTTTGTAAAATATGCAAACTTGTAAAAAAGCTGTTATATTAACAAACATCCATTTACATATTAATATGTATTATTATTACTACTGTAATGTGTATAAATAAAACTGTGAATAAGGCTCAATTTGTTTTTATTTTACCATTCATTAAAAAATTAATATTGGCGAGCTTCATTGATTCAAACAAAATGGTCAATGAAATCAAACCAAATATTTCTGGGAAATTTAAAGTAGGCAACAAGGTGTTAATGGAGTAGAGTAGAGTAGAGAGTAAACTCAATAATTTAAATTCATGTTTTTATTTTCTTACATCCTAATCAAGCACCTTAAAGAAAATAAACAGCATTGAAATATCACTTGGTATTTTATAAAAATGAATGTATTATTATGTCTGGGTGGCCTAAAAACAAAGGTTTACAGTTATAATTTTCAAAATTTTTCCTGGGTGAGGGCCCCCCTCCTTCCTGGGGTAGGGAAACTCCTGATCCGAGCACGAGTGTCCGATTCCCGGCAGGAGGAAAGCGGCGCGTACACCTTACCAACGGTTGCGCGTTCGCCGGTACCCTGGTCGCCGGAGTGTGGCGGCGTAGAGCTCTGTCAGGTGCTCCGTCGCCCGAGTGGCGGCGTAGAGCTCTGTCAGGTGCTCCGTCGCCGGAGTGGCGGCGTAGAGCTCTGTCAGGTGCTCCGTCGTCGGCCGGCCGGCTCGAGGAATCGTAAAACGCGCCTTTTTAGGCGAAACCGTCCGGCGGGGATGCGACAAACCACACCAACGGTCCTCACCACAACGAGGTGCACAGCCGCTAAACCAGTTTACCTGGGGGAGTGTTTGTTCACTCTCGCGGCGGCCGTCTTGTAGACGCGTCGACTCGCCTGTCGTTTGTTCACCACGAACTCAAGACGCTCGCGTCCCCCGGTGACCGCTGCCCGCAGCGGACTCCGGAGAGCGCGTGCGACGCTGGAGCCTCGAGCCCCGCGTCCCAGCCTTTGACAGGGACCGCCTTCCTCAAGGCGGACTCTCGGGCAGGGCGGCGGAAGGCGCGGTTCGCGTCCACGCGTTGGTTCCCAGTGGGGGTAGGCACTGTAACGAGAGCTCTCCACTGACGGATCGTGACGCTCGAGCGCCCTTCGGCGCGGGGCCCGGGACCCCCCCACACGGGGGGGACCCCGGCACCAGACCGTAGGACGACGGCCTGACCGCGTATTTGTCAGAGTTTTCTGGCAGCGACACTACCCGTCCGCCTCTCCAGACCGGGTTAACCAATTGCAGACCAGTTCTGCGCGGTTTCGGCCTACGGTATCTGGACGCGGACAACCAAGGGCGTGTCCCGAGACGGTTTTTTTCGGCACTTAGGCTCTGAGGCGTGCTGGACCGGGGCAGCGCCGCACGTCGTTATCGCTCGCCCGAGCGATGCGTCGTGTGGCAGATCTCGTGTGTTTCGCTCGTGAGGCCTGCAACCTCACGACGCGCTGCGAGTGGATGTCACCGGACCGGCCCTCCAGTCTCCATACCGGGTCAGGAATTTTGGTGGATTCCTGCCCGGGAAAAGGGAGCCGTTGGCTCGGCCCGTCCCACCACCGTGTCCCGTTACCGCTCACGTGGAGGGTATCGGCTCGGTGGGGGACGGTGTCCGTGTCGCGGCGACCCGGGATTAAGCGTCCGACTCTCCCGCCGTGTGGCTGGCTGGGTGTCACACAGGGTCAGTCGGGCGTGACGGTCCGAAAATTGCCGCCGACATGGACGGTGTCGTCGCGATTGTGGTGGCGGCGACACGTCCTGTCCCCGAAATGTCGGCGGCTCCCGGGCACGGCGGTCGTAACTGGACCGTGACAGCCGTGTTTTTCTATTTTTACCGGGTGACCATGGCAAGCGTACACTGGCAACCCATGCTGCGAGTCTGCCATAAGTGTGTCGTGACCGGTGTGAGGCACCGGTCCGGCACAACAACGGACCTCGGTCCACAACAACTCAAGACCGCTACCGCGAGGTGCGGCGACTTGATGAAGATTACCCTGAACGGTGGATCACTTGGCTCGTGGGTCGATGAAAAACGCAGCTAAACGCGCGTTGACGTGTGAACTGCAGGACACATGAACATCGACAATTTGAACGCACATTGCGGCCCTGGGATATTATTCCAAGGGCCACGCCTGTCTGAGGGTCGGCAGAACATGAACTGCGGTTCAACCAGCTTTGCGGCGGTGAGACTGTCACAGAAAGCGGACTACGTACGATGGGTCTCGGCGGCCCTGCATCACGTGGGTGCAGGCGAGTCGCTCAGGTCCCGGGCCTTGTAGCCTAGCCGTGCGGTACACCTCAACGGTGACCGCGCGGACCCACGTGCGTCCCGCTGAGACGTCCGACTGCACGCTTTATGGGAAGCACTGTCACAAGACGCGCACGTCTGTGCGCGTCTTCGGCAATCTCCTCAAATACCACTGCGGTGCACAGTACCGAGCTAGACGGGCGGCACGCAAAACACTCTGTTCTAGCCGCGAGTCCGCGCGAAAGGCACGGCTTCCGGTCCCGCCGTCCCCGAGGGGACCGGCGGTGGAGTGACGCGGCTCTCGATCTCGCACGCCATGTTCAACTGTGGTGACCGACTACAAAACAGTGAAATTAGTCAACTGCTCACACGTGTTCTGGCACCTCGGCGGATCGTAGTCCTGCGCTCACGCAACCGGAGGGCGCGTGTCCCTTTCGGGGCCGCGAGGGGCCCGCCACGGCTCGCTCTTTTCGGAGGGCGTGTCCGCGAGCGGGTGAACACGCGCCAAGTGTAATAAATTGCATCTCTGATTGCGACCTCAGATCAGGTGGGTCTACCCGCTGAATTTTAAGCATATTATTAAGCGGTGGAAAAGAAACTAACAAGGATTCTCCCTCAGTAGCTGCGAGCGAACCGGGAAGAGCCCAGCACCGAATCCGCCGGCTGCGCCGGCCGGGAAATGTGGCAGGGGCTTGTTCGGGAGGGCCCAAACTAACCCGGTGTTCGGCGGGCCAGTCCAAGTCCATCTTGAATGGGGCCACTGCCCGTAGAGGGTGCCAGGCCCGTAGGACGGTCGCCGGCGTCGGGTGGGTCTCTCCTTAGAGTCGGGTTGCTTGAGAGTGCAGCCCTAAGCAGGTGGTAAACTCCATCTAAGGCTTAAATATGACCCACGAGACCGATAGAAAAACAATGTACCGTGAGGGAAAGTTGAAAAAAGAACTTTGAAGAGAGAGTTCAAGAGTACGTGAAAAACCGTTCAGGGTAAACGGAAAGACTTTAAACACCGAAAGGGGAGATTCACGCTCTCACCTCGCATGAGTCGGCTCCCGCGGGGGTCAGATGGCACCGTACGCCCGCACGGCGCAAGTCGTTGCGGGGTCGTTTCGGTGATCACTCGGCGCTCGCGCGGGGTTATGCCGGCCGCGGTGGGCCGCACTTCTCCCTCAGTAGGACGTCGCGACCCGTTGGACGGCGGTCGACGGCCCCGGCGGTAGCCCGGGACGCGGGAAAGCTTTCTGCCGTACCGTGCTCCCGGACCCGGGTTCATGCCCGACCGATCGTCGGACGGTATGGGAACGCAGTGTCGGACCGCCACCGTTTTATCGTGCGTCCGGGCCGGCCGCAAGCTTGCGCTCAACCAGGGATGACGGTACTTGTGCCCGGCTCTTCGGTGCGCCAAAACTTGTTTGGCGGCCGTGTCCTCGGAACGGGTCTTGTAACACCGGTCAGCGATGTCCGTTTTTAAGGTACTTATCCGACCCGTCTTGAAACACGGACCAAGGAGTCTAACATGTGCGCGGAGTCATTTGGGATGCTTGAAACACCTAAAGGCGCAATGAAATTGAAGGCCTGACTTGTCAGACCGAGGGAGGATGGACGCGCGGCCCGAGTGGCGGCGTCCCGCACTCCCGGGGCGTCTCGTTCTCATTGCGAGGAGAGGCGCACCCAGAGCGTACAACGTGGGACCCGAAAGATGGTGAACTATGCCTGGCCAGGACGAAGTCAGGGGAAAACCCCTGATGGAGGTCCGTAGCGATTCTGACGTGCAAATCGATCGTCAGAGCTGGGTATAGGGGCGAAAGACTAATCGTCGAACCATCTAGTAAGC
>NW_025778525.1:15000-27500 GCF_021130785.1 Homalodisca vitripennis
CCAAGATTCCATTCTAGTCGACTGCAAAGTTTTCATAAAAACTTTTATCGAGCCGTTTTTCGAGAAAATTCGTGTTTTAAACCAAACCGAATATGCAACTCCGAAGATGGGTCCCCCCTTTGGTGTCAAAATCGACAAATTTTCAAAGTCCCGTAACTTTTTTATTTTTAAATCTTAAAAATCAAACTCCTACTTTAAAATGTAGGTAACACGGGTCTATTTTATTTTATCATTCGACAACTTTCTTCTAAAAACTTCGTTTTATACCTTTTTTTCACATCCGAAGCAAACCGATATGAACCTCCGGAAATTTTTCTAAGTCCCAAAAATTTTCTAAGTCCCGTAACTCGATAATTTGGACTTTGTCGAAAAATCACCAAGAGACATTTTAGGCCAGGACAAGTGTCCTCCTTGCCCGAGACGTGGGCCATTCTCGGTTTTTTCCGCACTTTTTTGCAAACCGATATGCACCTCGGCCCGACCGGAATTTTCGGGTGTCGAGTGTGGTTCGGCGGCCTGTCAAAAAAAAAACCCGTCGATAGATTTTTGAATTTATACTTTTAAAACACACGCCCAAGATTCCATTCTAGTCGACTGCAAAGTTTCATAAACTTTATCGAGCCGTTTTCGAGAAAATTCGTGTTTTTAACAGAAACCGATATTGCACCTCCGAGAAGGGTCCCCCCTTTGGTGTCAAAATCGAAAATTTTCAAAGTCCCGTAACTTTTTTATTTTAAATCTTAAAAAATCAAACTCCTACTTTAAAATGTAGGTAACACGGTCTATTTTATTTTATCATTCGACAACTTTCTTCTAAAACTTCGTTTTATACCTTTTTTTCACATCCGAAAAAAAAAGCAAACCCGATATGAACCTCCGGAAATTTTTTCTAAGTCCCAAAAATTTTTCTAAGTCCCGTAACTCGATAATTTGGACTTTGTCGAAAAAAATCACCAAGAGACATTTTAGGCCAGGACAAGTGTCCTCTTGCCCGAGACGTGGGCCATTCTCGGTTTTTCCGCACTTTTGCAAACCGATATGCACCTCGGCCGACCGGAATTTTCGGGTGTCGAGTTGTGTTCGGCGGCCTGTCCAAAAAAAAAACCCGTCGATAGATTTTTGAATTTATACTTTTAAAACACGCCAAGATTCCATTCTAGTCGACTGCAAAGTTTCATAAACTTTTATCGAGCCGTTTTCGAGAAAATTCGTGTTTTTACCAAACCGATATGCACTTTTGAGAAGGGTCCCCCCCTTAAATGGTGTCAAAATCGAAAATTTTCAAAGTCCCCGTAACTTTTTTATTTTAAATCTTAAAAATCAAACTCCTACTTTAAAAATGTAGGTAACACGTGTCTATTTTATTTTATCATTCGACAACTTTCTTCTAAAACTTCGTTTTTATACCTTTTTTTCACATCCGAAGCAAACCGATATGAACCTCCGGAAATTTTTCTAAGTCCCGAAAAATTTTTCTAAGTCCCGTAACTCGATAATTTGACTTTGTCGAAAAATCACCAAGAGACATTTTAGGCCAGGACAAGTGTCCTCTTGCCCGAGACGTGGGCCATTCTCGGTTTTTTTTCCGCACTTTTGCAAAACCGATATGCACCTCGGCCGACCGGAAATTTTCGGGGTGTCGAGTTGTGTTCGGCTGGCGGCCTGTCAAAAAAAAAAACCCGTCGATAGATTTTTGAAATTTTATACTTTTAAAAACACGCCCAAGATTCCATTCTAGTCGACTGACAAAGTTTTCATAAACTTTTATCGAAGCCGTTTTCGAGAAAATTCGTGTTTTACCAAACCGATATGCACCTCCGAGAAGGGTCCCCCCTTTGGTGTCCAAAATCGAAAATTTTCAAAGTCCCGTAACTTTTTTATTTTAAATCTTAAAAATCAAACTCCTACTTTAAAATGTAGGTAAACACGGTCTATTTTATTTTATCATTCGACAACTTTCTTCTAAAACTTCGTTTTATACCTTTTTTTCACATCCCGAAGCAAACCGATATGAATAAACCTCCGGAAATTTTTCTAAGTCCCCAAAAATTTTCTAAGTCCCGTAACTCGATAATTTGGACTTTGTCGAAAAATCACCAAGAGCCATTTTTTAGGGCCAGGACAAGTGTCCTCTTGCCCGAGACGTGGGCCATTCTCGGTAATAATTTTCCGCACTTTTGCAAACCGATATGCACTCGGCCGACCGGAATTTTCGGTGGGTGTCGAGTTGTGTTCGGCGGCCTGTCAAAAAAAACCCGTCGATTAGATTTTTTTGAATTTATACTTTTAAAACACGCCCAAGATTCCATTCTAGTCGACTGCAAAGTTTCATAAACTTTTATCGAGCCGTTTTCGAGAAAAATTCGTGTTTTACCAAACCGATATGCACCTCCGAGAAGGGTACCCCCCTTTGGTGTCAAAATCGAAAATTTTCAAAGTCCCGTAACTTTTTATTTTAAATCTTAAAAATCAAACTCCTACTTTAAAATGTAGTAACACCGGTCTATTTTATTTTATCATTCGACAACGTTCTTCTAAAACTTCGTTTTATACCTTTTTTTCACATCCGAAGCAAACCGATAAATGAACCCTCCGGAAATTTTTCTAAGTCCCGATTTCGCTTATTAGACCGCCATTTTTAATCTCGAATAAATTGGACTTTTTACACGGTTTTTTACCAAACTCCAAGACATTTTAGGCCGAATATGCTCAACTAATCGGTTTTCCGCACTTTTGCAAACGACTCGGGCTTGTCCTCCCACATTGTTGGTCGATGTGTTCGGCGTAATAATTTTTATTGTTACTCAAACACGGCGAATCTGATTCCCATTCTAAGTCGAACTGCGGCGAAAAATTTCTAAGCTTTTATTCCCGACTTTTTTTCGGTGGCGTCCAAACTTTCTTTGGAGGGTCCCGCCTCATCTCGGTAAATCGAAATTTTTTTCGAACAAATCGTCAGAGCTTTTTTATTTTTAAAAACATTGCAATACTTTAAAACAATAATCCGAGTGTTATTTTATAAAAATTGTAAAAAAAAATTTTCAAAAAACCGATATGCACCCTGGGGTTTTTTTTTGCGAGACCGTTACACACCGGAACCTCTCATGGAAAATCCAGTACTCCTTACTCGCTGCCCACGTCGTATTCGGCCGTAAGGTGGATTGAAAAACCAATTTTTTTAAGTAGCGTCAAACCCGGCCGAAGTAGGCCGTAGCGCAACGTGACCCGGACCAAAATTGAGTACACTCTTTCACAACGTCTCAATGTGTATTTAGCCCTTTTACAAACTCGGATGAATTTTTCTCCGCGCGTGCTTTCCTTATACCGGCATCTGTTTTTTTTGAAGTAGCCGAACGCCCGAGAAATCAGTCTTTGGCGGCGGGCTCGGCCCGCTGGCTTCTGGCGGCCAGCTACCTGATCTCGGGGCTTGTCCTCGACCCACAGCATTGCCCGCGAGCCCGCCGACGGTTCCTCAGTGACCGCCGTAAGCCATTGCTCAATTTACACAAAACTCGTGCAGGTTCGATTTTGATAAAACAAAAAAATAAAAGTATGGTTCCTTAAAAAAAACGGTCGGTACGAATAGTATTGGACTGTGGTGTTCTCCGCCAGACTAATACACTCCGGGCCGTGCCGACTCTCTTATGGTAAACCTTCGCCTCACTCCGTAATCAAAAACGAACTTGCGTGGTTTCCATAGCTTTTTGAAGAAATAGCTAAACCCGTCCGCAGAACCTGGAGACCCTGAAAGTGAGTTTTAAATGAATGCTCGATAAAATTGATTTTCGGACTTATCAACTGACCGGGAGAATTTGAAGTAGCCGACCCGAATCAGTCATCCCATGGGCGGCGGGCAGGCGTCTGGCGCTACCGATCGTTTTCGTGGCGGCGTGAGGTCCTCGACTACCACAGCATTCGTCCGAAGGGGCCCGGCGAGTCGTTAGCGTGCTGACCTCGGTACTCGCGAGCGGCTTCCACACGGCGCGGCGCCATAGTCCGGCGGCATCGAGTAGCTCGACTTGCGGCGGCTTACGAGGTCCGCCAGCGTAATCTTTCTCGGGCGGTCGTGCCACGGCTCTGTCGGTTAAATGCCTCGCTCACGTGGCGAGTAGGGCATAAACGGAACCCTGCGTGTGCCTGCCAGAGTCAAATAGGGCTATTATATCCGCTGCAACGGAGGACCTGAAGTGAGTTTAAGATGAAGAAACTCGAATATAAAAATCAGTTGGATGTGTTCGCACAGAGTCTCGGTACAAATCATCATTCCCGAGCGCCGGGGCAGTGGCTGAGCATCTGTGTTGGCGGCGTATGGATCCGTGACGGGGCCACGGTCCGGGCTTCCCGGCGGCGTGGTTTTAAACCAAGGGCGCTTCCTTACGGCGACGGGCGCAGGGCGCGGCTGTGGAGGCCCGACGTCACTCTCTCACAAATCTCAGATGCCGCTGTGCCTCACTGGGTCCTCGCGCTCGCACCCGCCCGTGACGTACTGAATAATCTTTCAGCTTAAATGTCCGCGCGACGGATTTCTGCCAGGTATATACGCTGTCCCTGGTATGGATTCCTGCCACTTCGGTTCATTGCTTGTCTTGGTTTTAAGAATTCCTCAGTGCAAGCCTAACCTTAAGTAGGAAACCGCAAAACGGGGAAATCAGGGTTCCTTGATTCCGGAGAGGGAGTCCTGAGAAACGCTACCACAAGTCCCTCAAGGAAGCAGAAGGGACGCATTAGATCAAAAAATCGGGGCACCCACCGTCCCGCACGGGGAGGTAGTGACGAAAAATAACGAATACGGGTCCATCCGAGGCCGCCGTAATTCTTTAAAATGAGTACACTTTAAATCGATTTAGATTTCGAGAGGCTACCAAAGCTTGTAATCGGGTTCAGATCAGGGTTTAGCCGCGTAAATTCCGGAAAGAGTGAATAGGGCATCCAAGGAACCAGCAGTGCGCGGTTAAATCCAGCTCCGGCACGGGGAGGAAGCGTATAGTGAAAAATAACGTACGGTGGTTCATCGAGGCCCGTTAACGGAATGAGTACACTTTGTCTGGTTAACGATAACGAACGTGGAGGGCAACGTCTAGCCTGCTAACAGCCCTCCGGATAATCGCCTGCTCCAACCGGCGAATAATTCTTCTTAGTTGTTGCGGACATGTCGTAGTCCGCGATCTGAGACGGTGTCGGTCATCGCGGGCTCGCGCCTGTTTTGTAAATGTCCTGTGGGACGTCCTGCCTGCCGAGGCATCCCGAGCGGTGTCTCCGCCTGGATCCCGAAAGCCCGCGCGGTGCCCTCCTTTGACTGATGTCGAGGTGGGCCGGCACGTTTACTTTTTGAACAAATTAGAGTGCTTAAAGCAGCTGATTTTGCTGCCTGAATACTGTGTGCATGGGAATATGGGAATAGGACTTCGGTTCTATTTTGTTGGTTTTAAGAATCCGAAGTAATGATTAATGAGGACAGTGCGGGGGCATTCGTATGTTGCGACGTTAGAGGTGAAATTCTTGGATCGTCGCAAGACGTACCTAAGCGAAAGCATTTGCCAAGTATGTCCTGCGTTAATCAAGAACGAAAGTTAAGGTTCGAAGGCGATCAGATACCGCCCTAGTTCTAACCATAACGATGCCAGCCAGCGATCCGCACGAAGTTCCTCCGATGACTCGGCGGGCAGCTTGCGGGAAACCAAAGCTTTTGGGTTCCGGGGGAAGTATGGTTGCAAAGCTGAACTTAAAGGAATTGACGGAAGGGCACCACCAGGAGTGGAGCCTGCGGCTTAATTTGACTCAACACGGGAAACCTCACCAGGCCCGGACCCCGGAAGGAGTGACAGAGATTGATAGCTCTTTCTTGATTTCGGTGGGTGGTGGTGGCATGGCCGTTCTTAGGTTGGTGGAGCGATTTTGTCTGGTTAAATTCCGATAACGAACGAGACTCTAGCCTGCTAACTAGGCGTCTCCGGTATCCACAATAGTGCTACCGGCGAATTAAATTCTTCTTAGAGGGACAGGCGGCTTCTAGCCGCACGAGACTGAGCAATAAAGAGGTCTGTGATGCCCTTAGATGTCCTGGGGCCGCACGCGCGCTACACTGAAGGAATCAGCGTGTCTTCATGGCCGAAAGGCCCAGGGTAACCCCGTTGAACCTCCTTTCGTGCTAGGGATTGGGGCTTGCAATTGTTCCCCATGAACGAGGAATCCCAGTAAGCGCGAGTCATAAGCTCGCGTTGATTACGTCCATTTGCCCTTTGTAACACAACCGCCCGTCGCTGACTTCCGATTGAATGATTTAGTGAGGTCTTCGGACTGGTGCGCGGCGATCGCCTCTTTGCGGTCGCCGAGTTGCCGGAAAGATGACCAAACTTGATCATTTAGAGGAAGTAAAAGTCGTACACACAAGGTCTTTTCCGTAGGTGAACCTGCGGAAGGATCATTAACGTGTTTATGTGGCACTGAGGCGCACACACGAAACAATAAACCACCAACGCGGCGAGCCACGAGGGAGAGGCCGCGGCGCAAGGATCGGGAGTGCTTGCAACGGCAACCACTTCCCGAAACAACAACAGAGTGGGGCAGTGTTCTGAGCGAGCACTGCCCCCAAAAACACACGAGAAAAAACAAAAGTGTTCTCAACAATCGCAGTCACGATGTGGGCGGGCCGAACAACATGTTGCTCTTGTAAAGACACGGCAGTGAATGTAGGCACTGCTTGCTTCATGGGAGTGCTTGGCAACCACTACCCTGCTGACCTGAGCACAGTGTCAACGGGCCCGCGGGCCGAACAGATGCAGGTCTTTCTTCACACAAATGAATAAATGATCCGGGCATAGCCGAGATTTGCTCTCTAAAGAGCGGCAGTGGAAGTTGGGCACTGCTTTCAGGGAGTGCTTGGCAACCACTACCCTGCTGGCACAGTTCAACGGGCCCGCGGCCGAACTGATGCACTTTCTTCACACAAATGAATAAATAAAAATCGGATAGCCGCCGACGATTTGCTCTCTTAAAGAGCGGCAGTGAGTGATGGCACTGCCTAGGTGAGTGCTGGCAACCACTAACCCTCCTGTGGCACAGTTCAACAGGACTGATGCACACTAATACTAAAAGTTTTAACACACCACGAGTGTGTCAATAACGCACGCCGCCCGGCCAGTGTGTTCGGTGTCCGGCACGGTTTGCAACGGTGGCGGCGCTCGGCTGCAGTCACGTGTTGGCGAGCCGAAAGAGAGATCCGCACACATGAGGCTGGACGGATGATTAAGCGAGATCAGTTCTCTACCGCACACCAGTTGTGCTCAACCGACTATCTAGCAGTGAAAAACGGCCTGAGGGGCGTCCCCTGGACGCTACAAGTAGCGCGACAAGTCGCCCCCAGGCCCAACGCCCGCTCCGCAGTGATCTCGTATCACGGAGCGCATTCCGCTTGCCATGGAATACAGCGTATCCCGTGCCCCGGTTCTCGGGGCGACGGATTGTAACCGAGTACGCGCGGGGACGGCAGGTCGTCCAACATCCACACGGGCACAGTCGGCAAGTCGCGATGAAGGCGCGACCTTCACCTGGCGTCACTAGTGGCTGGCGCGACTGACCCCGTGGAGATCGGGCCTCGACCGAACCCCGCAAAGTGTCGTGCAGCGTACGCGTGAAGGCGTCGCAGGATGGTGCGCGCAAGAGCGTGCGTTGCCGGCATCCCGTCCCACGGTGGTTCCCCTTGTACTTGCGATTCAAGCTTCCGGCCTTGCCGCACGTGGCGGTCCCCGAGGCCCATTAAATGGCTGGGGAGCACAGTGAGGTCGGGGCAATTCCCCGCAATACCGCGGTTGGCGGCAAGTACCACACGGGTCGGGGTGCAGCCCTTCCCGAGGAACACCGTATCCCAACAACCGCAAAATAGGTGTGTGTCACCTGTCAAGTGATTCCCTGGAGGCGTCACTCGTCCGGATTTGCAGTCAGACAGAGGTTTTACTCCGATGCGAGTACGGTTAGACGCGTAAGAGCCGCGCCGGCATGGCCCGCGCGCGCGCTGCCGCGTCCGGAAAGCGAAGAACTCCTGATATCCGAGCGTACGAGTGTCCCGATTTCCCGGCAGGAGGGAAAGCGGCGCGTACACCTTTACCAACGTTGCGCGTTCGCCGGGTACCCTGGTCGCCGGAGTGTGGCGGCGTAGAGCTCTGTCAGGTGCTCCGTCGCCCGAGTGGCGGCGTAGAGCTCTGTCTGGTGCTCACGTCGCCGGAGTCTTGAGTGGCGGCGTAGAGCTCTGTCAGGTGCTCCGTCGTCGGCGCGGCCGGCTCGAGGAATCGTAAAACGCGCCTTTTTAGGCGAAACCGTCCGGCGGGGATGCGACAAACCACACCAACGGTCCTCACCACAACGAGGTGCACAGCCGCCTAAACCAGTTTACCTTGGGGAGTGTTTTGTTCACTCTCGCGGCGGCCGTCTTGTAGACGCGTCGGACTCGCCTGTCGTTTGTTCACCACGAACTCAAGACGCTCTGCGTCCCCCCGGTGACCGCTGCAAGCAGCGGACTCCGGAGGAGCGCGTGCGACGCTGGATCCTCGAGCCCCGCGTCCCAGCCTTTGACAGGACCCGCCTTCCTCAAGGGCGGACTCTCGGGCAGGGCGGCGAAGGCGCACGCGGTTCGCGTCCACGCGTTGGTTCCCAGTGGGGGTAGGCAGACTGTAACGAGAGCTCTCCACTGACGGATCGTGACGCTCGAGCGCCCCTTCGGCGCGGGGCCCGGGACCCCCCCACACGGGGGGGACCCGGCACCAGACCGTAGGACGAACGTGCCTGACCGCGTATTTGTCAGAGGTTTTTCTGGCCCAGCGACACTACCCGTCCCTGAGCCTCTCCAGACCGGTTTTAACCAATTGCAGACAGTTTCTGGCGCGGTTTTCGGCCTACGGTATCTGACGCGGGACAACCAAGGGGCGCTGTCCGTTCCCGAGACGACGGTTTTCGGGCACTTAGGCTCTGAGGCGTGCTTGATGGACCGGGGCAGCGCCGCACGTCGTTATCGCTCGCAGAGCGATGCGTCGTGTGGCAGATCTCGGTGTTTCGCTCGTGAGGCCTGCAACCGCCGACGACGCGCTGCGAGTGGATGTCACCGTGTACCGGCCCTCCAGTCTTCCATACCGGGTCAGGAATTTTGGTGGATTTCCTGCCCGGGAAAAAGGGAGCCGTTGGCTCGCCCCGTCACACCACCGTGTCCGTTACCGCTCACGTGTAGAGGTATCGGCTCGGTGGGGGACGGTGTCCGTGTCGCGGCGACCCATGGGATTAAGCGTCCGACTGCCTCCCGCCGTGTGGGCTGGCTGGGTGTCACACAGGTCAGTCGGGCGTGACGGTCCGAAAATTGCCGCCGACAGGACGGTTGTCGTCGCGATTGTGGTGGCGGCGACACGTCCTGTCCCCCGAAATGTCGGCGGCTCCCGGGCACGGCGGTCGTAACTGGACCGTGACAGCCGTGTTTTTCTATTTTAATTACCGGGTGACCATGGCAAGCGTTACACTGGGCACACCCATGCTGCGAGTCTGCCATAAGTGTCGTCGTGACCGGTGTGAGGCACCGGTCCGGCACAACAACGGACCCTCGTCCACAACAACTCAAGAACCGCTACGCGAGGTGCGGCGACTTTGATGAAGATTCCTGAACGGTGGATCCAACTTGCCTCGTGGGTCGATGAAAAACGCAGCTAAACGCGCGTTGACGTGTGGAACTGCAGGACACATGAACATCGACATTTGAACGCACATTGCGTCGCCCTGGGATATTATTCCAAGGGCCACGCCTGTCTGAGGGTCGGCAGAACATGAACTGCGGTTCAACCAGCTTTGCGGCGGTGAGACTGTCACAGAAAGCGGACTACGTACGTTGGGTCCACGGCGGCCCTGCATCACGTGGGTGCCAGGCGAGTCGCTCAGGTCCCGGGCCTTGTAGCCTAGCCGTGCGGTACACCTCAAACGGTGACCCGCGCGGACCCACGTGCGTCCCGCTGAGACGTCCGACTGCACGCTTTATGGGAGCACTGTCACAAGACGCGCACTTGTGCGCGTCTTCGGCAATCTCCTCAAATAACCACTGCGGTGCACAGTACCGAGCTAGACGGGCGGCACGCAAAACACTCTGTTCTAGCCGCGAGTCGCGCGAAAAGGGCACGGCTCCGGTTCCCCGCCGTCCCCGAGTGGGACCGGCGGTGAGTGGACGCGGCTCTCGATCTCGCACGCCATGTTCAACTGTGGTGACCGACTAAAACAGTGAAATTAGTCAACTGGCTCACACACGTGGTTCTGGCACCTCGGCGGATCGTAGTCTGCGCTCCACGCAACCGGAGGCGCGTGTCCCTTTCGGGGCCGCGCCGCGAGGCCCGACACGGCTCGCTCTTTTCGGAGGGCGTGTCCGCGAGCGGGGTGAACACGCGCAAGTGTATAAATTGCATCTCTGATTGCGACCTCAGATCAGGTGGGTCCTACCCGCTGAATTTAAGCATATTATTAAGCGGTGGAAAAGAAACTAACAAGGATTCCCTCAGTAGCTGCGAGCGAACCGGGAAGAGCCCAGCCACCGAATCCCGCCGGCTGCGCCGGCCGGGAAATGTGGTGTTCGGGAGGGCCCAACTAACCCGGTGTTTTCGGCGGCCAGTCCAAGTCCATCTTGAATGGGGCCACTGCCCGTAGAGGGTGCCAGGCCCGTAGGGACGGTCGCCGGCGTCGGGTTGGGTCTCTCCTTAGAGTCGGGTTGCTTGAGAGTGCAGCCCTAAGCAGGTGGTAAACTCCATCTAAGGCTAAATATGACCACGAGACCGATAGAAAACAAGTACCGTGAGGGAAAGTTGAAAAGAACTTTGAAGAGAGAGTTCAAGAGTACGTGAAACCGTTCAGGGGTAAAACGGAAAAAAGACTTTTAAAAAAACCGAAAGGGGAGATTCACGCTCTCTCGCATGAGTCGGCTCCCGCGGGTCAGATGGCACCGTACGCCCGCACGGCGCAAGTCGTTGCGGGGTCGTTTCGGTGATCACTCGGCGCTCGCGGGGGTTATGCCGGCCGCGGTGGGCCGCACTTCTCCCTCAGTAGGACGATCGCGACCCGTTGGACGGCGGTCGACGGCCCCGGCGGTAGCCCGGGACGCGGGAAAGCTTCTGCCGTACCGTGCTCCCGGACCCCGGGTCGCCCGACCGATCGTCGGGACGGTATGGTAACGCAAGGTGTCGGACCGCCACCGTTTATCGGGCGTGGTGCGTCCGGGCCGGCCGCAAGCTTGCGCTCACCAGGATGACGGTACTTGTGCCCGGCTCTTCGGTGCGCCAAACTGTTGGCGGGCCGTGTCCTCGGACGGGTCTTGTAACACCGGTCAGCGATGTCCGTTTAAGGTACTTATCCGACCCGTCTTGAAACCACGGACCAAGGAAGTCTAACATGTGCGCGAGTCATTTGGGTTGCTTGAAACACCTAAAGGCGCAATGAAATTGAAGGCCTGACTTGTCAGACCGAGGGAGGATGGACGCGCGGCCCGAGTGGCGGCGTCCCCGCCACTCCCGGGGCGTCTCGTTCTCATTGCGAGGAGAGGCGCACCCAGAGCGTACACGTTGGGTACCCGAAAGATGGTGAACTATGCCTGGCCAGGACGAAGTCAGGGGAAAACCCTGATGGAGGTCCGTAGCGATTCTGACGTGCAAATCGAATCGTCAGAGCTGGGTATAGGGGCGAAAGACTAATCGAACCATCTAGTAAGCTGGTTCCCTCCGAAAAATTTCCCTCAGGATAGCTGGTGCTCGGAGGACGAATCTCATGCGGTAAAGCGAATGATTAGAGGCCTTGGGGCCGAAACGACCTCAACCTATTCTCAAACTTTTAAATGGGTGAGACTCCGGCTCCGGCATGCTTTGAATCTTCTTGATGCCGGAGCGTTCGGATCCAGAGTACCCCAAGTGGGCCAATTTTGGTAAGCAGAGACCTGGCGCTGTGGGATGAACCAAACGCAGAGATTAAGGCGCCCGAACGACGCTCATGGGAAACCATGAAAGGCGTTGGTTGCTTAAGACAGCCAGGACGGTGGCCATGGAAGTCGGAATCCGCTAAGGAGTGTGTAACAACTCACCTGCCGAAGCAACTAGCCCTGAAAATGGATGGCGCTGTAGCGTCGTGCCTATAACTCTGCCGTCAACGGCAAAGTGGGCGGTCTCCCCTCGCGGGGTCCGGGCCGTTACGCCTTGACGAGTAGGAGGGTCGCGGCGGTGTGCACTGAAGGGTCACGGCGTGAGCCGGCCTGGAGCCGCCGTCGGCGCAGATCTTGGTGGTAGTAGCAAATACTCAAGCGAGGACCTTGAGGACTGACGTGGAGAAGGTTTCTTGTGAACAGCTGTTGCAACAAGAGTCAGTCGACCCTAAGCCCTAGGAGAGAAATCCCATGTCGATGGGTAGCCGAGACACACGTGTTTATTGAGACGTTGCTCACAGAAAAAGGCACCCACTGGGCGAAAGGGAATCCGGTTCCTATTCCGGAACCCGGTAGC
>NW_025778525.1:32500-40000 GCF_021130785.1 Homalodisca vitripennis
TCCCAAAAATTTTCTAAGTCCCGTAACTCGATAATTTGGACTTTGTCGAAAAATCACCAAGAGACATTTTAGGCCAGGACAAGTGTCCTCTTGCCCGAGACGTGGGCCATTCTCGGTTTTTCCGCACTTTTGCAAACCGATATGCACCTCGGCCGACCGGAATTTTCGGGTGTCGAGTTGTGTTCGGCGGCCTGTCAAAAAAAAACCCGTCGATAGATTTTTGAATTTATACTTTTAAAACACGCCCAAGATTCCATTCTAGTCGACTGCAAAGTTTCATAAACTTTTATCGAGCCGTTTTCGAGAAAATTCGTGTTTTACCAAACCGATATGCACCTCCGAGAAGGGTCCCCCCTTTGGTGTCAAAATCGAAAATTTTCAAAGTCCCGTAACTTTTTTATTTTAAATCTTAAAAATCAAACTCCTACTTTAAAATGTAGGTAACACGGTCTATTTTATTTTATCATTCGACAACTTTCTTCTAAAACTTCGTTTTATACCTTTTTTTCACATCCGAAGCAAACCGATATGAACCTCCGGAAATTTTTCTAAGTCCCAAAAATTTTCTAAGTCCCGTAACTCGATAATTTGGACTTTGTCGAAAAATCACCAAGAGACATTTTAGGCCAGGACAAGTGTCCTCTTGCCCGAGACGTGGGCCATTCTCGGTTTTTCCGCACTTTTGCAAACCGATATGCACCTCGGCCGACCGGAATTTTCGGGTGTCGAGTTGTGTTCGGCGGCCTGTCAAAAAAAAACCCGTCGATAGATTTTTGAATTTATACTTTTAAAACACGCCCAAGATTCCATTCTAGTCGACTGCAAAGTTTCATAAACTTTTATCGAGCCGTTTTCGAGAAAATTCGTGTTTTACCAAACCGATATGCACCTCCGAGAAGGGTCCCCCCTTTGGTGTCAAAATCGAAAATTTTCAAAGTCCCGTAACTTTTTTATTTTAAATCTTAAAAATCAAACTCCTACTTTAAAATGTAGGTAACACGGTCTATTTTATTTTATCATTCGACAACTTTCTTCTAAAACTTCGTTTTATACCTTTTTTTTCACATCCGAAGCAAACCGATATGAACCTCCGGAAATTTTTTCTAAGTCCCCGATTCGCTTTGACCGGCCGTATCTCGGTAAATAAATTTTTTTACGGCCAAATCCAAGAGGCCGAATATGCTCAACTAATGCCCGCACACACCCCACATTGGTGTCATTTCTCGGTAATAATTTATTTTACAAACTCGGACTCTGTAATTTTCTAAGTCCCGAAAATTTTTCTAAGTCCCGACTTTTTTCTAAGTCCAAACTTTCTTTGGAGGCCCCGTTATCTCGGTAAATAAATTTTTTTCGACAAAGTCGCCAAGAGCTTTTTTATTCTTTAAAAAACATTGCAATACACAATAATCCGAGGTTATTTTTATAAAAAATTGTAAAAAAAAATTTTCTAAAACCGATATGCACCTGGGGTTTTTGCGAGACGTTACACACGGAACGTCTCATGGAAAATCCAGTACTCTTATAGGGAGGTGGTGGTGTCACTAAGGTTGAAAAATAAAAAGTAGCGTAAACCCTCCCAAAGTACAGTAGGGGCCTGTACAACGTATTAAAGATGGTTTTTTAGCCATTTTTATCGAATTTTTGGCTAAGTACCGTTTTTTAGTCCCGGGATTTGAAGTAGCCAACGAGAATCAGTCTGGGCGGCGGGCGGCCGCTTCTGGCGGCCGCTAAACCGATCTCGGGGCTTGTCCTCGACCCACAGCATTGCCGCGAGCCCGGCCGACGGTCCTCAGTGACCGCCGGTACGCAGCTCACACGCGGCGCAAACGTCCCGGGCGGCTCGAGTAGCTCGACTGCGGCGGCCTTACGGTCCCTCCAGCGACTTTCTCGGGCCGTGACCGACTCTCTTATGGTAAACACTTCGCCTCACCGGGCGTAAGCAAAACGAAACTGCGTGTTCTAGCCAAGAAATAGGGCTACGGTCCAGACCGGAGACCCTGAAGTGAGTTTAAATGAAGCTCGATAAAATGATTTTCGGACCGGTGTTCGCACCGAGTACCGACCCGAATCATCATCCCGAGCCGCCCGGGCAGTGGCGCGCGCGTCGTGGCGCGTAGGTCCGTGACGGGCCACGTCGTTTCGGCCGGCGTGGTTTTAAAAACCTCGTGGCGTTCTTTCCTACGGCGCGGCGCGTTAGCGCGGCTGACCCGGACCGAGCGGCTTCCCACTCTCTCACAACTCTCGGGCGGTCGTGCCGCGGCTTGTCCGCGCGCTCGCTCCGCCCGTGCGAGTACGGCATCTGTGTTAATGCCGCGCAGACGAGATATCCAGTATATCCGCTGCTCCCTGGTTGATCCTGCCAGTAGTCATATTGCTTGTCTCAAAGATTAAGCCATGCAAGTCTCAGTACAAGCCACCATTAAGCGAAACCGCAAAAGGCTCATTAAATCAGTTATGGTTCCTTGGATCGTACAATCCATTACTTGGATAACTGTGGTAATTCTAGAGCTAATACATGCAAACAGAATCCCGACCAGAGATGGAAGGGACGCTTTTATTAGATCAAAACCAATCGGGGCACCAGCCCGCACTTCTTGGTGACTCTGAATAACTTTCAGCTGATCGCACGTCCTCGTACCGGCGACGCATCTTTTCAAATGTCTGACTTATCAACTGTCGATGGTAGATTCTGCGCCTACCATGGTTGTAACGGGTAACGGGGAATCAGGGTTCGATTCCGGAGAGGGAGCCTGAGAAACGGCTACCACATCCAAGGAAGGCCAGCAGGCGCGCAAATTACCCACAGTCCCGGCACGGGGAGGTAGTGACGAAAAAAATAACGATACGGGACTCATCCGAGGCCCCGTAATCGGAATGAGTACACTTTAAATCCTTTAACGAGTACCAATTGGAGGGCAAGTCTGGTGCCAGCAGCCGCGGTAATTCCAGCTCCAATAGCGTATATTAAAGTTGTTGCGGTTAAAAAGCTCGTAGTTGGATCTGTGTCTTACGATGTCGGTTCATCGCTCGCGGTGTTAACTGACAATGTCCTGTGGGACGTCCTGCCGGTGGCGGTCCGGGCTCCCGGCGGTGTGTAGGGTCCGCCTGAAGCATCACGAGGGTTCCGGCCGCCGATTCAATCCCGCCGCGGTGCTCTTGACTGAGTGTCGAGGTGGGCCGGCACGTTTACTTTGAACAAATTAGAGTGCTTAAAGCATGCTGATTTCTGCCTGAATACTGTGTGCATGGAATAATGGAATAGGACTTCGGTTCTATTTTGTTGGTTTTTAAGAATCCGAAGTAATGATTAATAGGGACAGGCGGGGGCATTCGTATTGCGACGTTAGAGGTGAAAATTCTTGGATCGTCGCAAGACGTACCTAAGCGAAAGCATTTGCCAAGTATGTCCTCGTTAATCAAGAACGAAAGTTAGAGGTTCGAAGGCGATCAGATACCGCCCTAGTTCTAACCATAAACGATGCCAGCCAGCGATCCGCCGAAGTTCCTCCGATGGACTCGGCGGGCAGCTTCCGGGAAACCAAAGCTTTTGGGTTCCGGGGGAAGTATGGTTGCAAAGCTGAAACTTAAAGGAATTGACGGCAGGGCACCACCAGGAGTGGAGCCTGCGGCTTAATTTGAACTCAACACGGGAAACCTCACCAGGCCCGGACACCGGAAGGATTGACAGATTGATAGCTCTTTCTTGATTCGGTGGGTGGTGGTGCATGGCCGTTCTTAGTTGGTGGAGCGATTTGTCTGGTTAATTCCGATAACGAACGAGACTCTAGCCTGCTAACTAGGCGTCTCCGGTATCCACAATAGTGCTACCGGCGAATTAAATTCTTTCTTAGAGGGACAGGCGGCTTCTAGCCGCACGAGACTGAGCAATAACAGGTCTGTGATGCCCTTAGATGTCCTGGGCCGCACGCGCGCTACACTGAAGGAATCAGCGTGTCTTCCCTGGCCGAAAGGCCCGGGTAACCCGTTGAACCTCCTTCGTGCTAGGGATTGGGGCTTGCAATTGTTCCCCATGAACGAGGAATTCCCAGTAAGCGCGAGTCATAAGCTCGCGTTGATTACGTCCCTGCCCTTTGTACACACCGCCCGTCCGCTACTACCGATTGAATGATTTAGTGAGGTCTTCGGGACTGGTGCGCGGCGATCGCCTCGTGCGGTCGCCGATGTTGCCGGAAAGATGACCAAACTTGATCATTTAGAGGAAGTAAAAGTCGTAACAAGGTTTCCGTAGGTGAACCTGCGGAAGGATCATTAACGTGTTATGTGGCACTGAGGTGCACAAACAAACACCACCGCGCGAGCACGAGAGAGGCCGCGCAGGATCGGAGTGCTTGGCAACCCACTTCCCGAAGAGGGGGCAGTGTCTGAGCGAGCACTGCCCCCAAAAACACACGAGTTGTGTTCTCACGGTCGCAGTCACGATGTGGCGGGCCGACACATTTGCTCTTGTAAAGAGCGGCAGTGAATGTAGGCACTGCTTCAGGGAGTGCTTGGCAACCACTACCCTGCTGGCACAGTTTCAACGGGCCCGCGGGCCGAACTGATGCACTTTCTTCACACAAATGAATAAAATAAAAATCCGGCATAGCCGAGATTTGCTCTCTAAAGAGCGGCAGTGAGGTTGGGCACTGCTTCAGGGAGTGCTTGGCAACCACTACCCTGCTGGCACAGTTCAACGGGCCCGCGGGCCGAACTGATGCACACGGTCTTCATCACGGTCGCAGTCACGCGATAGCCGAGATTTGCTCTCTAAAGAGCGGGCAGTGAGTGATGGCACTGCCTCAGGGAGTGCTTGGCAACCACTACCCTCCTGTGGCACAGTTCAACAGGACTGATGCACACTACTACTAAAAGTTTTACACACACGAGTTGTGTCAATACGCGCGCGGCCCGGCCGTGTCGGTGTCCCACGGTTTGCAACGGGCGCGCTCGGCTGCAGTCACGTGTTGGCGAGCCGAAAGAGAGATCCGCACACATGAGGCTGAGGCCGATGATTAAGCGAGATCAGTTCTCTACCGCACACCAGTTTGTGCTCAACCGACTATCTAGCAGTGAAAACGGCCTGAGGGCGTCCCCTGGACGCTACAAGTTAGCGACAAGTCGCCCCCAGGCCCAACGCCCGCTCGCAGTGATCTCGTATCACGGAGCGCATTCCGCTTGCCATGGAATACAGCGTATCCCCGTGCCCCGGTTCTCGGGGCGACGGATTTGCCGGTACGCGCGGGGACGGCAGGTCGTCCAACTCCACACGGGCACAGTCGGCAGTCGCGATGAAGGCGCGACTTCACCTGGCGTCACTAGTGGCTGGCGCGACTGACCCCGTGGAGATCGGCCTCGACCGAAACCCCGCAAAGTGTCGTGCAGCGTACGCGATGAAGGCGCGTCGCAGGGATGGTGCGCGCAAGAGCGTGCGTTGCCGGCATCCCGTCCCACTGTGGTTCCCTTGTACTTGCGATTCAAGCTTCGGCCTTGCCGCACGTGGCGGTCCCGAGGCCCATTAAATGGCTGGGAGCACAGTGGGTCGGGGCAATTCCCCCGCAATACCCGCGGTTGGCGGCAAGTACCGGGTCGGGGTGCAAGCCCTTCCCGAGGAACACCGTATCCAACAACCGCAAAATAGGTGTGTGTCACTGTCAAGTGATTCCTCCCTGGAGGCGTCCACTCGTCCGGATTGCAGTCAGAGTTTACTCCGATGCGAGTACGTAGACGCGTAGAGCCGCGCCGGCATGGCCGCGCGCGCGCTCCGCGTCCGGAAAGCGAGAACTCCTGATCCGAGCACGAGTGTCCGATTCCCGGCAGGAGGAAAGCGGCGCGTACACCTTACCAACGGTTGCGCGTTCGCCGGTACCCTGGTCGCCGGAGTGTGGCGGCGTAGAGCTCTGTCAGGTGCTCCGTCGCCCGAGTGGCGGCGTAGAGCTCTGTCAGGTGCTCCGTCGCCGGAGTGGCGGCGTAGAGCTCTGTCAGGTGCTCCGTCGTCGGCCGGCCGGCTCGAGGAATCGTAAAACGCGCCTTTTTAGGCGAAACCGTCCGGCGGGGATGCGACAAACCACACCAACGGTCCTCACCACAACGAGGTGCACAGCCGCTAAAACCAGTTTACCTTGGGGGAGTGTTTTGTTCACTCTCGCGGCGGCCGTCTTGTAGACGCGTCGACTCGCCTGTCGTTTGTTCACCACGAACTCAAGACGCTCGCGTCCCCCGGTGACCGCTGCCCGCAGCGGACTCCGGAGAGCGCGTGCGACGCTGGAGCTCGAGCCCCGCGTCCCAGCCTTTGACAGGGACCGCCTTCCTCAAGGCGGACTCTCGGGCAGGGCGGCTGAAGGCGCGGTTCGCGTCCACGCGTTGGTTCCCAGTGGGGGTAGGCACTGTAACGAGAGCTCTCCACTGACGGATCGTGACGCTCGAGCGCCCTTCGGCGCGGGGCCCGGGACCCCCCCACACGGGGGGGACCCCGGCACCAGACCGGTAGGACGACGGCCTGACCGCGTATTTTGTCAGAGTTTTTCTGGCAGCGACACTACCCGTCCGCCTCTCCAGACCGGGTTAACCAATTGCAGACCAGTTCTGCGCGGTTTCGGCCTACGGTATCTGGAACGCGGACAACCAAGGGCGTGTCCCGAGACGGTTTTTTTCGGCACTTAGGCTCTGAGGCGTGCTGGACCGGGGCAGCGCCGCACGTCGTTATCGCTCGCCCGAGCGATGCGTCGTGTGGCAGAATCTCGTGTGTTTCGCTCGTGAGGCCTGCAACCTCACGACGCGCTGCGAGTGGATGTCACCGGACCGCCCTCCAGTCTCCATACCGGGTCAGGAATTTTGGTGGATTCCTGCCCGGGAAAAGGGAGCCGTTGGCTCGGCCCATCCCACCACCGTGTCCCGTTACCGCTCACGTGGAGGGTATCGGCTCGGTGGGGGACGGTGTCCGTGTCGCGGCGACCGGGATTAAGCAGTCCGACTCTCCCGCCGTGTGGCTGGCTGGGTGTCACACAGGGTCAGTCGGGCGTGACGGTCCGAAAATTGCCGCCGACATGGACGGTGTCGTCGCGATTGTGGTGGCGGCGACACGTCCTGTCCCCGAAATGTCGGCGGCTTTCCCGGGCACGGCGGTCGTAACTGGACCGTGACAGCCGTGTTTTTCTATTTTTACCGGTGACCATGGCAAGCGTACACTGGCAACCCATGCTGCGAGTCTGCCATAAGTGTGTCGTGACCGGTGTGAGGCACCGGTCCGGCACACAACAACGGAACCTCGGTCCACAACAACTCAAGACCGCTACCGCGAGGTGCGGCGACTTGATGAAGATTACCCTGAACGGTGGATCACTTGGCTCGTGGGTCGATGAAAAACGCAGCTAAACGCGCGTTGACGTGTGAACTGCAGGACACATGAACATCGACAATTTGAACGCACATTGCGGCCCTGGGATATTATTCCAAGGGCCACGCCTGTCTGAGGGTCGGCAGAACATGAACTGCGGTTCA
>NW_025778525.1:45000-57500 GCF_021130785.1 Homalodisca vitripennis
CGCGGCGAAATTCTGCTTGAAAACACGTAAACACAAACAGTGCACGAAGGACAAAAATGCGGCACGAGGCCTGATGAAAAATCACCACATTGCCTGAAAATGTATAGCTGAAAAACTCTGGCGGGGCGTGCGCGGGCTCCTTCCTCGGTGACCCGGCTCGCTCGCGCGCTTCGTCCACGGACGGTCGCGCTACAAGGAATTTGACGGTAGCGATGCAAACAGCTCGCGAAACAAGACAAGTCTCTCTTGTTCTCTGTGACTCACGCACACCCCGAGAGGCCGTGAGCCGAGGTCCTCCGGATTCTCGGCGGGCCCGGCTCGCGGCCTTTTTTTATTTGAAAATTTTCAAAGTACCGAGTCTCTCGGTACTTGTAAAAAAAATAAATACAAGTCCACAGGAACTGGTGTGGCAAAAAAAAAAAACGGTGTTGTGCGCGTTTCCAGCGACAAGAGAGAGTTGAAAACGTTATATAAAATACAAGCCGGCCCGCCGAACGGCTCCTCCGATCCGCGGTGACAACCCACCGGGCTCCTGCCAGATCTCGCTCCTCAGAGATGACACACCGGCAGTCCCGGGTCACGCGGCGGTGAGGACGGAGTCCGCGAGGCAAACAAGGCCGGCGAAACACGACTGCACCGAGGGTGACGCGGTGTGTACAACAGGAGACGCGATGTCCGTCCCGGTTGTCGACACACACCCGTCACTCGGAGTGTTACCCCACCGGGGTGAGGGGGAGTCCGACTCACACGGCCGCGCGCGCGGAGGTGAATATTTAGATAGATAAACCGCCGCGCTGGCCGCCCCACAAGTGAGACGAATGATTCCTGACACTTGCTCTATAGGAGAAAAAATCAATTCATAAGGACGGATCGGGCGAAAAAATTACAAGTCCCGCAACACTGAGCAAGTAGCACGAATCGTTCGTCACACTTGCACGGCGGCTAACGGGCAGGTTTATCTGTCATAAATAATCTCCACCGACTCTGCACGACATTTTAAAATGTCGTCAAGACCTTTCAGGCCAAATACCGAGTCTTCATGGCCCGGTTTGGCCTTTTTTTATGAAAAAAATCTCAGATTCTCTCGGGCCAAATTTCCGAGTTGCGGAATAATACACAGAGTCCCCTAATTTTTTCAAAGTCCGAACTTTTTTCCAAGTCCAGATTCAAACCGATATGCACTGAATTTAAACCGATATGCACTGTTTTCAAACCGATATGCACCTTTTTCTAACCGATATGCACTGTTTTCAAACCGATATGCACCTTTTTCTAACCGATATGCACTGATTTTCAAACCGGATATGATCCAATTTCAAACCGATATGAAACCGATATGCATCCTGATTTTAAACCGATATGATCCATTTTCAAAACGATATGCACCTTCTCAAACCGATATGCACTGTTTTCGAACCGATATGCACCTTTTTCAAACCGATATGCACCTCTGAATTTTTTCTAAGTCCGGTAGCTGGATTAATTTGGACTTTGTCGAAAAATCACCAAGAGACATTTTAGGCCAGGACAAGTGTCCTCTTGCCCGAGACGTGGGCCATTCTCGGTTTTTCCGCACTTTTGCAAACCGATATGCACCTCGGCCGACCGGAATTTTCGGGTGTCGAGTTGTGTTCGGCGGCCTGTCAAAAAAAAACCCGTCGATAGATTTTTGAATTTATACTTTTAAAACACGCCCAAGATTCCATTCTAGTCGACTGCAAAGTTTCATAAACTTTTATCGAGCCGTTTTCGAGAAAATTCATGTTTTACCAAACCGATATGCACTTTTGAGAAGGGTCCCCCCTTTGGTGTCAAAATCGAAAATTTTCAAAGTCCCGTAACTTTTTTATTTTAAATCTTAAAAATCAAACTCCTACTTTAAAATGTAGGTAACACGGTCCTATTTTATTTTATCATTCGACAACTTTCTTTCTAAAACTTCGTTTTATACCTTTTTTTTTTTCACATCCGAAGCAAACCGATATGAAACCTCCGGAAATTTTTTCTAAGTCCCAAAAAATTTTCTAAGTCCCGAAACTCGATAATTTGGACTTTGTCGAAAAATCACCAAGAGACATTTTAGGCCAGACAAGTGTCCTCTTGCCCAACGTGGGGCCATTCTCGGTTTTTTCCGCACTTTTGCAAACCGATATGCACCTCGCCGACCGAATTTTCGGGTCGAGTTGTGTTCGGCGGCCTGTCAAAAAAAAAACCCGTCGATAGATTTTTGAATTTATACTTTTAAAACACGCCCAAGATTCCATTCTAGTCGACTGCAAAGTTTCATAAACTTTTATCGAGCCGTTTTCGAGAAAATTCAGATGTTTTACAAACCGATATGCACCTGAGAGAAGGGTCCCCCCTTTGGTGTCAAAATGAAAAATTTTCAAAGTCCCGTAACTTTTTTATTTTTAAATCTTAAAAATCAAACTCCTACTGTTAAAATGTAGGTAACACGGTCTATTTTATTTTATCATTCGACAACTTTCTTCCTAAAACTTCGTTTTATACCTATTTTTTTCACATCCGAAGCAAACCGATATGAACCTCCGGAAATTTTTCTAAGTCCCCAAAAATTTTCTAAGTTCCCGTAACTCGATAATTTGGACTTTGTCGAAAATCCACCAAGAGACATTTTAGGCCAGGACAAGTGTCCTCTTGCCCGAGACGTGGGCCATTCTCGGTTTTTCCGCACTTTTCAAACCGATATGCACCTCGCCGACCGGAATTTTCGGGTGTCGAGTTGTGTTCGGCGGCCCTGTCAAAAAAAAACCCGTCGATAGATTTTTTGAATTTATACTTTTTAAAACACGCCCAAGATTCCATTCTAGTCGACTGCAAAGTTTCATAAACTTTTATCGAGCCGTTTTTCGAGAAAATTCGTGTTTTACCAAACCGATATGCACCTCCGAGAAAGGGTCCCCCCTTTGGTGTCAAAATCGAAAAATTTTCAAAGTCCCGTAACTTTTTTATTTTAAATCTTAAAAATCAAACTCCTACTTTAAAATGTAGGTAACACGGTCTATTTTATTTTATCATTCGACAACTTTCTTCTAAAACTTCGTTTTATACCTTTTTTTCACATCCGAAGCAAACCGATATGAACCTCCGGGGAAATTTTCTAAGTCCCCAAAAATTTTCGTAGGTCCCGTAACTCGATAATTTGACTTTTACGAAAAATCACCAAGAGACATTTTAGGCCAGGAACAAGTGTCCTCTTGAGCCCGAGACGAGGGGCCATTCTCGGTTTTTTTTTCCGCACTTATGCAAACCGATATGCACCTCGGCCGACCGAATTTTCGGGTGTCGAGTTGTGTCCGGCGGCCTGTCAAAAAAAAAACCCGTCGATAGAGTCTTTTGAATTTATACTTTTAAAACAACGCCCAAGATTCCATTCTAGTCGACGCAAAGTTTCATAAACTTTTATCGAGCCGTTTTTCGAGAAAATATCGTGTTTTTACCAAACCGATAAATGCACTCCGAGAAGGGTCCCCCCCTTTGTGTCAAAATCGCAAAATTTTCAAAGTCCCAACTTTTTTATTTTAAATCTTAAAAATCAAACTCCTACTTTAAAATGTAGGTAACACGGTCTATTTTAATTTTATCATTCGACAACTTTCTTCTAAAACTTCGTTTTATACCTTTTTTTCACATCGAGCAAACCGATATGAACCTCCCGGAAATCTTTCTAAGTCCCGATTTCGCTTTGACCGGCCGTATCTCGGTAAATTAACTTTTTTACGGCAAACTCCAAGAGGCCGAAAAAGCTCAAGCTAATACCACCCCACCTTGGTCAAATGTCATCGGTAATTAATTTTATTTTACACAACTTCGGACTCTGAAATTTTTCTAAGTCCCGTTTTCTAAGCCATGTTTTTCTAAGTCCAAACTTTCTTTGGAGGCCCGTACCTCGGTAAATAAAATTTTTTCGACAAATCGCCAGAGCTTTTTTATTCTTTAAACATTGCAATACAAAATAATGCCGAGGTTCAGTGACGTAAAAAAAAAATCAACGACGAAATGCACCTGGGTTTTTGCGAGACGTTACACACGGAATCTCTAGAAAATCCAGTACTCTATAGGGAGGTGGTGTCCTAATATTTTTTACGGAAAAATCAGTAAGCGTAAACCCCCAAAAGTACATGGGCCTGTTACAACGTATTAAAGATGGTATTTTAGGCCATTTTCTAATCGAATTTTTGGCTTGTTTTACCGGATGAAGTGACCCGAGAATGTCTGGGCGCGGCGGCCGCTTCTGGCGGCCGCTACCGATTCTCGGGCTTGTCCGCATCGACCCACAGCATGCCGCGAGGCCGCCGACGGTTCCTCAGTGGCCGCCGACGCAGCTCACGTAAAAACTCCCGGGCGCGAGTATGCTCGACTGTCGAGGGCGGCCTTAACGTCCCGCAGCGACTTTCTCGGGCCGTGCCGACACTCTTATTAAACACTTCGCCTCACCGGGCGGAAAGCAAAACGAACTGCGTGTTCAAGCCAAGAAATAGGGCTAGTCGCAGACCGGTTCTGAAGTGAGTTTATTAAATGAATCGATAAAAATGATTTTCGGACCGGTGTTCGCACCGAGTACCGACCGAAATCATCCTGAGCGCCCGGGCAGTGGCGCGGCGCGTCGTGCGCGTATGTCCGTGACGGGGCCAACGTCGTTTCGGCGGCGTGTTTACCTCGGGCGTTCTTCCTACGCGCGCGTGCGGAGAGCGCGCTGACCCACCGAGCCGGCTTCCACTCTCTCACAACTCTCGGGCGGTCGTTGCAAATTGTCCGCGCGCTCGCTCCGCCGGACGAGTACGGCATCTGTGTTCTAAGCCAAGACAGATAACCAGTATATCCGCTGCTCCCTGGTTGATCCTGCCAGTAGTCATAGCTTGTCGACTTCAAAGATTAAGAACTTCAAGTTCTCAGTACCAAGCCACCTTAAGGCGAAACCGCAAAAGGCTCATTAAATCTGTTATGGTTCCTTGGATCGTACAATCCTTTACTTGGATAAACTGTGTAATTCTAGAGCTAATACATGCAAACAGAATCCTGACCAGAGTATGGAAGGGACGCTTTTATTAAATCAAAACCAATCGGGCAAAGCCCCGCTTCTTGGTGACTTGAATAACTTTCAGGCTGATCGCACGGTCCTCGTACCGGCGACGAGATCTTTCAAATGTCTGACTTATCAACTGTCGATGGTAGATTCTGCGCCGACCATGGTTGTAACGGGTAACGGGGAATCAGTGTTCGATTCCGGAGAGGGAGCCTGAGAAACGGCTACCACCATCCAAGGAAGGCAGCAGGCGCGCAAATTACCCACTACCCGGCACGGGAGCCTGCCTAGTGACGAAAAATAACGATACGGGACTCACGTCCGAGGCCCCGTAATCGGAATGAGTACACTTTAATCCATTTAAACGTACCGTACCAATTGGAGGGCAAGTCTGGTGCCAGCAGCCGCGGTAATTCCAGCTCCAATAGCGTATATTAAAGTTGTTGCGGTTAAAAAAAGCTCGTAGTTGGATCTGTGTCCTTACGATTCGGTTCATCGCTCGCGGTGTTAACTGACATGTCCTGTAGGGACGTCCTGTCGGTGCGGTCCGGGCTCCCGTGTGTCAAAGTCCAGCCAGAAAGCATCCCGAGGGTTTCCGGCCGCCGATTCAATCCCGCCGCGGTGCTCTTGACTGAGTGTCGAGTGGGCCGGCACGTTTACTTGAACAAATTAGAGTGCTTTATAGCAGGCTGATTTCCTGCCTGAATATACTGTGTGCATGGACAATTTAATGGAATAGGACTTCGGTTCTATTTTGTTAGGTTTTAAGAATCCGAATAATGATTAATAGGGACAGCGGGGCATTCGTATTGCGACGTTAGAGGTGAAATTCTTGGATCGTCGCAAGACGTACCTAAGCGAAAGCATTTTGCCAAGTATGTCCTCGTTAATCAAGAACGAAAGTTAGAGGTTCGAAGGCGATCAGATACCGCCCTAGTTCTAACCATAAACCGATGCCAGCCAGCGATCCGCCGAAGTTCCTCCGATGACTCGCGGGCAGCTTCCGGGAAACCAAAGCTTTTGGGTTCCGGGGAAGTATGGTTGCAAAGCTGAAACTAAAGGAATTGACGGAAGGGCACCACCAGAGTGGAGCCTGCGGCTTAATTTGACTCAACACGGGAAACCTCACCAGGCCCGGACACCGGAAGGATTGACAGATTGATAAGCTACTTCTTGATTCGGTGGGTGGTGGTGCATGGCCGTTCTTAGTTGGTGGAGCGATTTGTCTGGTTAATTCCGATAACGAACGAGACTCTAGCCTGCTAACTAGGGTCTCCGGTATCCACAATAGTGCTACCGGCGAATTAAATTCTTCTTAGAGGGACAGGCGGCTTCTAGCCGCACGAGACTGACTGAGCAATAACAGGTCTGTGATGCCCTTAGATGTCCTGGGCCGCACGCGCGCTACACTGAAGGAATCAGCGTGTCTTCCCTGGCCGAAAGGGCCCGGTAACCCGTTGAACCTCCTTCGTGCTAGGGATTTGGGGCTTGCAATTGTTCCCCATGATCGAGGAATTCCCAGTAAGCGCGAGTCATAAGCTCGCGTTGATTACGTCCCTGCCCTTTGTACACACCGCCCGTCGGCCTACTACCGATTGAATGATTTAGTGAGGTCTTCGGACTGGTGCGCGCGATCGCCTCGTGCGGTCGCCGATGTTGCCGGAAAGATGACCAAACTTGATCATTTAGAGGAAGTAAAAGTCGTAACAAGGTTTCCGTAGGTGGAACCTGCGGAAGGATCATTAACGTGTTATGTGGCACTGAGTGCACAAACAAACACCACCGCGCGAGCACGAGAGAGGCCGCGCAGGTCGGGAGTGCTTGGCAACCACTTCCCGCAGAGGGGGGCAGTGTCTGAGCGAGCACTGCCCCCAAAAAACACACGAGTTTGTGTTATCTCACGGTTCGCAGTCACGATGTGGCGGGCCGACACATTTGCTCTTGTAAAAGAGCGGCAGTGAATGTAGGCACTGCTTCAGGGGAGTGCTTGGCAACCACTACCCTGCTGGCACAGTTCAACGGGCCCGCGGGCCGAAACTGATGCACTTTTCTTCACACAAATGAATAAATAAAAATCCGGCATAGCCGAGATTTGCTCTCTAAAGAGCGGCAGTGAGTTGGGCACTGCTTCAGGGAGTGCTTGGCAACCACTACCCTGCTGGCACAGTTCAACGGGCCCGCGGGCCGAACTGATGCACACGTATCCTTACAACAAATGAATAAATAAAAATGGCCCCGGCATAGCCGAGATTTGGCTCTTTTAAAGAGCGCAGTGAGTGATGGCACTGCCTCAGGGAGTGCTTGGCAACCACTACCCTCCTGTGGCACAGTTCAACAGGACTGATGCACACTACTACTAAAAGTTTTACACACACGAGTTGTGTTCAAATACGCGCGCGCGCCCGGCCGTGTCGGTGTCCCACGGTTTGCAACGGGCGCGCTCGGCTGCAGTCACGTGTTTGGCGAGCCGAAAGAGAGATCCGCCACACATGATGCTGAGGCCGATGATTAAGCGAGATCAGTTCTCTACCGCACACCAGTTGTGCTCAACCGACAATCTAGCAGTGAAAACGGCCTGAGGGCGTCCCCTGGACGCTACAAGTAGCGACAAGTCGCCCCCAGGCCCAACGCCCGCTCGCAGTGATCTCGTATCACGAGCGCATTCCGCTTGCCATGGAATACAGCGTATCCCGTGCCCCGGTTCTCGGGGCGACGGATTTTGCCGGTACGCGCGGGGACGGCAGGTCGTCCAACTCCACACGGGCACAGTCGGCAGTCGCGATGAAGGCGCGACTTCACCTGGCGTCACTAGTGGCTGGCGCGAACTGACCCCGTGGAGATCCGGCCTCGACCGAACCCCGCAACAGTGTCGTGCAGCGTACGCGATGAAGGCGTCGCAGGATGGTGCGCGCAAGAGCGTGCGTTGCCGAGCATCCCGTCCCACTGTGGTTTCCCCTTGTACTTGCGATTCAAGCTTCGGCCTTGCCGCACGTGGCGGTCCCGAGGCCCATTAAATGGCTGGGAGCACAGTGGGTCGGGGCAATTCCCCGCAATACCGCGGTTGGCGGCAAGTACCGGGTCGGGGTGCAGCCCTTCCCGAGGAACACCGTATCCAACAACCGCAAAATAGGTGTGTGTCACTGTCAAGTGATTCCCTGGAGGCGTCACTCGTCCGGATTGCAGTCAGAGTTTACTCCGATGCGAGTACGTAGACGCGTAGAGCCGCGCCGGCATGGCCGCGCGCGCGCTCCGCGTCCGAAAGCGAGAACTCCTGATCCGAGCACGAGTGTCCCGATTCCCGGCAGGAGGAAAGCGGCGCGTACACCTTACCAACGGTTGCGCGTTCGCCGGTACCCTGGTCGCCGGAGTGTGGCGGCGTAGAGCTCTGTCAGGTGCTCCGTCGCCCGAGTGGCGGCGTAGAGCTCTGTCAGGTGCTCCGTCGCCGGAGTGGCGGCGTAGAGCTCTGTCAGGTGCTCCGTCGTCGGCCGGCCGGGGGCTCGAGGAATCGTAAAACGCGCCTTTTTAGGCGAATAAACCGTCCGGCGGGATGCGACAAACCACACCAACGGTCCTCACCACCAACGAGGTGCACAGCCGCTAAACCATTTACCTGGGGGAGTGTTTTGTTCACTCTCGCGGCGCCGTCTTGTAGACGCGTCGACTCGCCTCGTTTGTTCAACCACGAACTCAAGACGCTCGCGTCCCCCCGGTGACCGCTGCCCGCAGCGGACTCCGGAGAGCGCGTGCGACGCTGGATGCCTCGAGCCCCCGCGTCCCAGCCTTTGACAGGGACCCGCCTTCCTCAAGGCGACTCTCGGGCAGGGCGGCGGAAGGCGCGGTTCGCGTCCACGCGTTGGTTCCCAGTGGGGGGTAGGCACTGTAACGAGAGCTCTCCACTGACGGATCGTGACGCTCGAGCGCCCTTCGGCGCGGGCCCGGGACCCCCCCACACGGTGGGGACCCCGCACCCAGACCGTAGGACGACGGCCTGACCGCGTATTTGTCAGAGTTTTCTGGGCAGCGACACTACCCGTCCGCCTCTCCAGACCGGGTTAACCAATTGCAGACCAGTTCTGCGCGGTTTCGGCCTACGGTATCTGGACGCGGACAACCAAGGGCGAGTCCCGAGACGGTTACTTTTCGGCACTTAGGCTCTGAGGCGTGCTGGACCGGGGCAGCGCCGCACGTCGTTATCGCTCGCTCCGAGCGATGCGTCGTGTGGCAGATCTCGTGTGTTTCGCTCGTGAGGCCTGCAACCTCACGACGCGCTGCGAGTGGATGTCACCGGACCGGCCCCTCCAGTCTCCATACCGGTCAGGAATTTGGTGGATTCCTGCCCGGGAAAAGGGAGCCGTTGGCTCGGCCCATCCCACCACCCGTGTCCCGTTACACCGCTCACGTGGAGGGTATCGCTCGGTGGGGGACGGTGTCCGTGTCGCGGCGACCCGGGATTAAGCGTCCGACTCTCCCGCCGTGTGGCTGGCTGGGTGTCACACAGGGTCAGTCGGGGCGTGACGGTCCCGAAAATTGCCGCCGACATGGACGGTGTCGTCGCGATTGTGGTGGCGGCGACACGTCCTGTCCCCGAAATGTCGGCGGCTCCCGGGCACGGCGGTCGTAACTGGTACCGTGACAGCCGTGTTTTTTCTATACCGGGTGACCATGGCAAGCGTACACTGGCAACCCATGCTGCGAGTCTGCCATAAGTGTGTCGTGACCGGTGAGGCACCGTCCGGCACAACAACGGACCTCGGTCCACACAACAACTCAGACCGCTACCGCGAGGTGCGGCGACTTGATGAAGATTACCCTGAAACGGTGGATCACTGGCTCGTGGGTCGATGAAAAAACGGCAGCTAAACGCGCGTTGACGTGTTGAACTGCAGGACACATGAACATCGACAATTTGAAACGCACCATTGCGGCCCTGGGATATTATTCCAAGGGCCACGCCTGTCTGAGGGTCGGCAGAACAATGAACTGCGGTTCAACCAGCTTTGCGGGCGGGAGACTGTCACAGAAAGCGGACTACGTACGATGGTCTCGGCGGCCCTGCATCACGTGGGTGCAGGCGAGTCGCTCAGGTCCCGGGCCTTGTATCCTAGCCGTGCGGTACACCTAACGGTGACCGCGCGGACCCACGTGCGTCCCGCTGAGAACGTCCGACTGCACGCTTTATGGGAGCACTGTCACAAGACGCGCAACTGTGCGCGTCATCGGCAATCTCCTCAAATACCACTGCGGTGCACAGTACCGAGCTAGACGGGAGGGGCGGCACGCAAAACACTCTGTTCTAGCCGCGAGTCGCGCGAAAGGCAACGGCTCCGGTCCCGCCGTCCCCGAGGGGACCGGCGGTGAGTGACGCGGCTCTCGATCTCGCACGCCATGTTCAACTGTGGTGACCGACTAAAACAGTGAAATTAGTCAACTGCTCACACGTGTTCTGGCACCTCGGCGGATCGTAGTCTGCGCTCAACGCAACCGGAGGCGCGTGTCCCTTTCGGGGCCGCGAGGCCCGCCACGGCTCGCTCTTTTCGGAGGGCGTGTACCGAGCGGGTAACACGCGCAAGTGTAAAAATTGCATCTCTGATTGCGACCTCAGATCAGGCTGGGTCTAACCCGCTGAATTTAAGCATATTATTAAGCGGTGAAAAGAAACTAACAAGGATTCCCTCCAGTAGCTGCGAGCGAACCGGGAAGAGCCCAGCACCGAATCCCGCCGGCTGCGCCGGCCGGGAAATGTGGTGTTCGGGAGGGCCCAACTAACCCGGTGTTTTCGGCGGCCAGTCCAAGTCCATCTTGAATGGGGCCACTGCCCGTAGAGGGTGCCAGGCCCGTAGACGGTACGCCGGCGTCGGGTGGGTTCCCTCTCCTTAGAGTCGGGTTGCTTGAGAGTGCAGCCCTAAGCAGGTGGTAAACTCCATCTAAGGCTAAATATGACCACGAGACCGATAGAAAACAAGTACCGTGAGGGAAAGTTGAAAAGAACTTTGAAGAGAGAGTTCAAGAGTACGTGAAACCGTTTCAGGGTAAACGGAAAAGACTTTAAACACCGAAAGGGGAGATTCACGCTCTCTCGCATGAGTCGGCTCCCGCGGGTCAGATGGCACCGTACGCCCGCACGGCGCAAGTCGTTGCGGGGTCGTTTCGGTGATCACTCGGCGCTCGCGGGGGTTATGCCGGCCGCGTGGGCCGCACTTCTCCCTCAGTAGGACGTCGCGAACCCGTTGGACGGCACGGTCGACGGCCCCGGCGGTAGCCCGGGAACGCGGGAAAGCTTCTGCCGTACCGTGCTCCCGGACCCCGGGTCGCCCGACCGATCGTCGGACGGTATGGAACGTCAGGTGTCGGACCGCCACCGTATATCGGCGCGTCCGGGCCGGCCGCAAGCTTGCGCTCACCAGGATGACGGTACTTGTGCCCGGCTCTTCGGTGCGCCAAACTGTTGGCGGCCGGTGTCCTCGGACGGGTCTTGTAACACCGGTCAGCGATGTCCGTTTAAGGTACTTATCCGACCCGTCCTTGAAACACGGACCAAGGAGTCTAACATGTGCGCGAGTCATTTGGGTGCTTGAAACACCTAAAGGCGCAATGAAATTGAAGGCCTGACTTGTCAGACCCGAGGGAGGATGGACGCGCGGGCCCGAGTGGCGGCGTCCCGCACTCCCGGGGCGTCTCGTTCTCATTGCGAGGAGAGGGCGCACCCAGAGCGTACACGTTGGGACCCGAAAGATGGTGAACTATGCCTGGCCAGGACGAAGTCAGGGGAAACCCCTGATGGAGGTCCGTAGCGATTCTGACGTGCAAATCGATCGTCAGAGCTGGGTATAGGGGCGAAAGACTAATCGAACCATCTAGTAGCTGTTCCCTCCGATGTTTCCCTCAGGATAGCTGTGCTCGGAGGACGAATCTCATGCGGTAAAGCGAATGATTAGAGGCCTTGGGGCCCGAAACGACCTCAACCTATTCTCAAACTTTAAATGGTGAGACCTCCGGCATGCTTGAATCTTCTTGATGCCGGAGCGTACGGATCCCAGAGTACCAAGTGGGCCAATTTTGGTAAGCAGAACTGCGCTGTGGGATGAACCAAACGCAGAGTTTAAGGCGCCCGAACGACGCTCATGGGAAACCATGAAAGGCGTTGGTTGCTTAAGACAGCAGGACGGTGGCCATGGAAGTCGGAATCCGCTAAGGAGTGTGTAACAACTCACCTGCCGAAGCAACTAGCCCTGGAAAATGGATGGCGCCTGTAGCGTCGTGCCTATACTCTGCCGTCAACGGCAAAGTGGGCGGTCCCCTCGCGGGGGTCCGGGCCGTTACGCCTTGACGAGTAGGAGGGTCGCGGCGGTGTGCACTGAAGGGTCACGGCGTGAGCCGGCCTGGAGCCGCCGTCGGCGCAGATCTTGGTGGTAGTAGCAAATACTCAAGCGAGGACCTTGAGGACTGGACCGTG
>NW_025778525.1:60000-72500 GCF_021130785.1 Homalodisca vitripennis
ATAAACGACTCGCTCAGTAGCGGTGCTTGACTGCATTATGAGCGGTGAGCACCGGCGCGGCGAAATTCTGCTTGAAAACACGTAAACACAAACAGTGCACGAAGGACAAAAATGCGGCACGAGCCTGATGAAAAATCACCACATTGCCTGAAAATGTATAGCTGAAAAACTCTGGCGGCGTGCGCGGGCTCCTTCCTCGTGACCCGGCTCGCTCGCGCGCTTTCCGTCCACGGACGGTCCGCGCTACAAGGAATTTGACGGTAGCGATGCAAAACAGCTCGCGAAACAAGACAAAGTCTCTCTTGTTCACGTGACTCCGCACACCCCGAGAGGCCGTGAGCCGAGGTCCTCCTTATTCTCGGCCGGGCCCGGCTCGCGGCCTTTTTTTATTTGAAAATTTATCAAAGTACCGATCTCTCGGTACTTGTAAAAAAAATAAAATACAAGTCCACAGGAACATGGTGTGGCAAAAAAAAAAAAAACGGTGTGTGCGCGTTTCCAGCGACAAGAGAGAGTTGAAAACGTTAAGATAAAATACAAGCCGGCCGCCGAACGGCTCCTCCGAATCCCGGTGACAACCCACCGGGCTCCTGCCAGATCTCGCTCCTCAGAGATGACACACCGGCAGTCCCGGGTCACGCGGCGTGAGGACGGAGTCCGCGAGGCAAACAAGGCCGGCGAAACACGACTGCACCGAGGGTGGACGCGGTGTGTACAACAGGAGACGCGAATGTCCGTCCCGGTTGTCGACACACACCCTCACTCGGAGTGTTACCCCACCGGTGAGGGGAGTCCGACTCACACGGCCGCGCGCGGAGGTGAATATTTAGATAGATAAACCGCCGCGCTGGCCGCCCCACAAGTGAGACGAATGATTCCTGAACACTTTCTATAGGAGAAAAATCAATTCATAAGGACGGATCGGGCGAAAAAAATTACAAGTCCCCGCAACACTGACAAGTAGCACGAATCGTTGCGGTCACACTTGCACGGCGGCTAACGGGCAGGTTTTATCTGTCATAAATAATCTCCACCGACTCTGCACGACATTTTAAAATGTCGTCAAGACCTTTCAGGCCAAATACCGAGTCTTCATGGCCCGGTGTTTGGCCTTTTTTTATGAAAAAATCTCAGAATTCTCTCGGGCCAATATCCGAGTTGCGGAATAATACACCAGAGTCCCTAATTTTTTCAAAGTCCGACCTTTTTTCCAAGTCCAGAATCAAACCGATATGCACTGAAATTTAAACCGATATGCACTGTTTTCAAACCGATATGCACTTTTTCTAACCGATATGCACTGTTTTCAAACCGATATGAACCTTATCAAACCGATATGCACTCAAACGTTTTCTACCGATATGATCCAATTTCAAACCGATATGAACCATTTTATAACCGATATGATCCATTTTCCGATAACCGATATGCACCTTTTTCTAACCGATATGCACCTCTGAATTTTTTTCTAAGTCCGGTAGCTGGATAATTTGGACTTGTCGAAAAATCACCAAGAGACATTTTAGGCCAGGACAAGTGTCCTCTTGCCCGAGAACGTGGGGCCATTCTCGGTTTTCCGCACTTTTTGCAAACCGATATGCACCTCGGCCGACCGGAATTTTCGGGTGTCGAGTTGTGTTCGGCGGCCTGTCAAAAAAAAACCCGTCGATAGGATTTTTGAATTTATACTTTTAAAACACGCCCAAGATTCCATTCTAGTCGACTGCAAAGTTTCATAAACTTTTTATCGAGCCGTTTTCGAGAAAAATTCGTGTTTTACCAAACCGATATGCACCTCCGAGAAGGGTCCCCCCTTTTGGTGTCAAAATCGAAAATTTTCAAAGTCCCGTAACTTTTTTATTTTAAATCTTAAAAATCAAAACTCCTACTTTAAAATGTAGGTAACAACGTCTATTTTATTTTATCATTCGACAACTTTCTTCTAAAACTTCGTTTATACCTTTTTTTCACATCCGAAGCAAACCGATATATGAACCTCCGGAAATCTTTCTAAGTCCCAAAAATTTTTCTAAGTCCCGTAACTCGATAATTTGGACTTTGTCGAAAAATCACCAAGAGACATTTTAGGCCAGGACAAGTGTCCTCCTTTGCCCGAGACGTGGGCCATTCTCGGTTTTTCCGCACTTTTGCAAACCGATATGCACCTCGGCCGACCGGAATTTTCGGGTGTCGAGTTGTGTTCGGCGGCCTGTCAAAAAAAAACCCGTCGATAGATTTTTGAATTTATACTTTTAAAACACGCCCAAGAATTCCATTCTAGTCGACTGCAAAAGTTTCATAAACTTTTATCGAGCCGTTTTTCGAGAAAATTCGTGTTTTTACCAAACCGATATGCACCTCCGAGAAGGGTCCCCCCCTTTGGTGGTCAAAATCGAAAATTTTCAAAAGTCCCGTAAACTTTTTTATTTTAAATCTTAAAAAATCAAACTCCTACTTTAAAATGTAGGTAACACGGTCTATTTTATTTTATCATTCGACAACTTTCTTCTAAAACTTCGTTTTATACACTTTTTTTACACATCCGAAGGCAAACCGATATGAACCCCGGAAATCTTTCTAAGTCCCAAAAATTTTCTAAGTCCCGTAACTCGATAATTTGGACTTTGTCGAAAAATCACCAAGAGACATTTTAGGCCAGGACAAGTGTCCTCTTGCCCGAGACGTGGGCCATTCTCGGTTTTTTTCCGCACTTTTGCAAACCGGATATGCACCTCGGCCGACCGGAATTTTCGGGTGTCGAGTTGTGTTCGGCGGCCTGTCAAAAAAAAAACCCGTCGATAGATTTTGAATTTATACTTTTAAAACAACGCCCAAGATTCCATTCTAGTCGACTGCAAAGTTTCATAAACTTTTATCGAGCCGTTTTCCCGAGAAAATTCGTGTTTTACCAAACCGATATGCACCTCCGAGAAGGGTCCACCCCTTTGGTGTCAAAATCGAAATTTTCAAAGTCCCGTAACTTTTTTATTTTAAAATCTTAAAAATCAAACTCCTACTTTAAAATTGTAGGTAACACGGTCTATTTTATTTTATCATTCGACAACTTTCTTCTAAAACTTCGTTTTTATACCTTTTTTTCACATCCGAAGCAAACCGATATGAACCTCCGGAAATTTTTCTAAGTCCCAAAAATTTTCTAAGTCCCGTAACTCGATAATTTGGACTTTGTCGAAAAATCACCAAGAGACATTTTAGGCCAGACTAAGTGTCCCTCTTGCACCGAGACGTGGGCCATTCTCGGTTTTTCCGCACTTTTGCAAACCGATATGCACCTCGGCCGACCGGAATTTTTCGGGTGTCGAGTTGTGTTCGGCGGCCTGTCAAAAAAAAACCCGTCGATTGATTTTTGAATTTATACTTTTAAAACACGCCCAAGAATTCCATTCTAGTCGAACTGCAAAGTTTCATAAACTTTTATCGAGCCGTTTTCGGAGAAAATTCATGTTTTACCAAACCGATATGCACTTTTGAGAAGGGTCCCACCTTTGGTGTCAAAATCGAAAATTTTCAAAGTCCCGTAACTTTTTATTTTTAAATCTTAAAAATCAAACTCCTACTTTAAAATGTAGGTAACACGGTCTATTTTATTTTATCTTTCACCAACTTTCTTCTAAACTTCGTTTTATACCTTTTTTTCACATCCGAAGCAAACCGATATGAACCTCCGGAAATTTTTCCTAAGTCCCGATTTCGCTTTGACCGGCCGTATCTCGGTAAATAAATTTTTTTACGGCCAAAAATCCAAGAGGCCGTAATATGCTCAACTAAGTTCCCTGCCCACACCCCACATTGGTCATTCATCGGTATTTTTATTTTACAAACTCGGACTCTGAAAATTTTTCTAAGTCCCGAAAATTTTCTAAGTCCGTTCCCGACTTTTTTCTAAGTCCAAACTTTCTTTGGAGGCCCGTATCTCGGTAAATAAATTTATTTTTCGACAAACACGCCAAGAGCTTTTTTATTCTTTTAAACATTGCAATACACAATTAATCCGAGGTTTTTCGAAAAAATTGTAAAAAAAAATTTCAAACCGATATGCACTCCGGGGGTTTTTTGGCGAGACGTTACACACGGAACGTCTCATGAAAATTCCAGTACTCTTATAGGGAGGTGGTGGTGTCCTAAGGTTTGAAAAAGATAAAAAGTAGCGTAACCCTCCCAAAGTACAGTAGGGGCCTGTACAACGTATTAAAGATGGTTTTTAGCCATTTTTATCGAATTTTTGGCTTTTTTACTTCGTTTTATACTTTTTTTGAAGTAGCCGAAGCCCGAGAATCAGTCTCCGGAGCGGCCGCTTCTGGCGGCCGCTAACCGATCTCGGGGCTTGTCCTCGAACCCAAGAGCATTTTGCCAGCGGCCAGCCGACGTCCTCAGTGACCGCCGAGACGCAGCTCACACGCGGCGCAACTCCCGGGCGGCTCGAGTAGCTCGATATGGCGGCGGCCTACGGTCCCGCCAGCGACTTTCTCGGGCCGTGCCGACTCTCTTATGGGTAAACACTTCGCCTCACCGGGCGTAAGCAAAACGAACCTGCGTGTTTCTAGCCAAGAAATAGGGCTAAACCGGTCGCAGACCGGAGACCCTGAAAGTGAGTTTAAAATGAAGCCTCGATAAAATGATTTTCGGACCGGTGTTCGCACCGAGTACCGAACCGAATCATCATCCCGAGCCGCCCGGGCAGTGGCCCGCGTCGTGGCGCGTAGGTCCGTGACGGGGCCACGTCGTTTCGGGCGGCGTGGTTTAAACCTCGTGGCGTTTTCTTCCTACGGCGCGGCGCGTTAGCGCGGCTGACCCCGGACCGAGCGGCTTCCACTCTCTCACAACTCTCGGGCGGTCGTGCCGCGGCTTGTCCGCGCGCTGCTCCCGCCCGTGCGATTACGGCATCTGTGTTAATGCCGCGCAGACGAGATATCCAGTATACTCCGCTGCTCCCTGGTTGATCCTGCCAGTAAGTCATATGCTTGTCTCAAAGATTAAGCCATGCAAGTCTCAGTACAAGCCACATTAAGGCAAACCGCAAAAGGCTCATTAAATCAGTTATGGTTCCTTGGATCGTACAATCCATTACTTGGATAACTGTGGTAATTCTAGAGCTAATACATGCAAACAAATCCCGACCAGAGATGGAAGGGACGCTTTTATTAGATCAAAACCAATCGGGGCACCAGCCCCGCACTTCTTGGTGACCTGAATAACTTTCAGCTGATCGCACGGTCCTCGTACCGGCGACGCATCTTCAAATGTCTGACACTTATCAACTGTCGATGGTAGATTCTGCGCCTACCATGGTTGTAACGGTAACGGGAATCAGGGTTCGATTCCGGAGAGGGAGCCTGAGAAACGGCTATCCCACATCCAAGGAAGGCAGCAGGCGCGCAAATTACCCACATCCCGCACGGGGAGGTAGTGACGAAAAATAACGATACGGGACTCATCCGAGGCCCCGTAATCGGAATGAGTACACTTTAAATCCTTTAACGAGTACCAATTGGAGGGCAAGTCTGGTGCCAGCAGCCGCGGTAATTCCAGCTCCAATAGCGTATATTAAAGTTGTTGCGGTTTAAAAAGCTCGTAGTTGGATCTGTGTCTTACGATGTCGGTTCATCGCTCGCGGTGTTAACTGACATGTCCTGTGGGACGTCCTGCCGGTGGCGGTCCGGGCTCCCGGCGGTGTGTAGGGTCCGCCTGAAGCATCCCGAGGGTTCCGGCCGCCGATTCAATCCCGCCGCGGTGCTCTTTGACTGAGTGTCGAGGTGGGCCGGCAGTTTACTTTGAACAAATCTAGAGTGCTTAAAAGCAGGCTGATTCTGCCTGAATACTGTGCATGGAATAATGGAATAGAGGAACTTCGGTTCTATTTTTGTTGGTTTTAAAGAATCCGAAGTAATGATTAATTAGGGACAGGCGGGGGCATTCGATTGCGACGTTAAGTTGAAAATTCTTGGATCGTCGCAAGACGTACCTAAGCGAAAGCAATTTGCCAAGTATGTCCTCGTTAATCAAGAACGAAAGTTAGAGGTTCGAAGGCGATCAGATACCGCCCTAGTTCTAACCATAAACGATGCCAGCCAGCGATCCGCCGAAGTTCCTCCGATGACTCGGCGGGCAGCTTCCGGGAAACCAAAGCTTTTGGGTTCCGGGGGAAGTATGGTTGCAAAGCTGAAACTTAAAGGAATTGACGGAAGGCACCACCAGGAGTGGACCTGCGGCTTAATTTGACTCAACACGGGAAACCTCACCAGGCCCGGACACCCGGAAGGATTGACAGATTGATAGCTCTTTCTTGATTCGGTGGGTGGTGGTGCATGGCCGTTCTTAGTTGGTGGAGCGATTTGTCTGGTTAATTCCGATAAACGAACGAGACTCTAGCCTGCTAAACTAGGCGTCTCCGGTATCCACAATAGTTGCTACCGGCGAATTAAATTCTTTCTTAGAGGGACAGGCGGCTTCTAGCCGCACGAGACTGAGCAATAACAGGTCTGTGAATGCCCAGATGTCCTGGGCCGCACGCGCGCTACACTGAAGAATCAGCGTGTCTTCTGGCCGAAGGCCCGGGTAACCCGTTGAACCTCCTTCGTGCTAGGGATTGGGGCTTGCAATTGTGTTCCCCATGAACGAGGAATTCCCAGTAAGCGCGAGTCATAAAGCTCGCGTTGATTACTCCCTGCCCATTTGTACACACCGCCCGTCGCTACTACCGATTGAATGATTTAGTGAGGTCTTCCGGACTGGTGCGCGGCGATCGCCTCGTGCGGTCGCCGATGTTGCCGGAAAGATGACCAAACTTGATCATTTAGAGAAGTAAAAGTCGAAAACAAGGTTTTCCGTAGGTGAACCTGCGGAAGATCATTAACGTGTTAATGTGGCACAGAGGTGCACAAACAAACACCAACCTGCGCGCGAGCACGAGAGAGGCCGCCGCAGGATCGGGAGTGCTTATGGCAACCACTTACCCGAAGAGGGGGGCAGTGTCTGAGCGAGCACTGCCCCCCAAAAACACACGAGTTGTGTTCTCACGGTCGCAGTCACGATGTGGCGGGCCGACACATTGCTCTTGTAAAGAGCGGCAGTGAATGTAGGCACTGCTTCAGGGAGTGCTTGGCAACCACTACCCTGCTGGCACAGTTCAAAGCGGGCCGCGCGGGCCGAACTGATGCACTTCTTCACACAAAAATAAATAAAAATCCGGCATAGCCGAGATTTGCTCTCTAAAGAGCGGCAGTGAGTTGGGCACTGCTTCAGGGAGTGCTTGGCAACCACTACCCTGCTGGCACAGTTCAACGGCACCGCGGGCCGGAACTGATGCACGTCTTCACACGGTCGCAGTCAAATAAAAATCCGCATGGCGGGCCGAGAAATTTGCTCTTTTTAAAGAGCGGCAGTGAGTGATGGCACTGCCTCAGGGATGCTTGGCAACCACTACCCTCCTGTGGCACAGTTCAACAGGACTGATGCATCGACTACTACTTAAAAAGTTTACACACAACCGAGTTGTGTCAATACGCGCGCGCCCGGCCGTGTCGGTGTCACGGTTGCAACGGGCGCCGCTCGGCTGCAGTCACGTGTTGGCGAGCCGAAAGAGAGATCCGCACACATTGAGGCTGAGGCCGATGATTAAGCGAGATCAGTTTCTCTAACCGCACACCAGTTGTGCTCAAACCGACTTATCTAGCAGTGAAAACGGCCTGAGGGCGTCCCCTGGAGCTACAAGTAGCGACAAGTCGCCCCCAGGCCCAACGCCCGCTCGCAGTGATCTTCGTATCACGGAGCGCATTCCGCTTGCCATGGAATACAGCGTATCCGTGCCCCGGTTCTCGGGGCGACGGAATTGCCGGTACGCGCGGGACGGCAGGTCGTCCAACTCCACACGGGCACAGTCGCAGTCGCGATGAAGGCGCGACTTTCACCTGGCGTCACTAGTGGGCTGGCGCGACTGACCCCGTGGAGAATCGGCCTCGACCGAACCCCGCAAAGTGTCGTGCAGCGACTCGATAAGGCGTCGCAGGATGGTGCGCGCAATTGAGCGTGCGTTGCCGGCATCCCGTCCCACTGTGGTTCCCCTTGTACTTGCGATTCAAGCTTCGCCTTGCCGCACGTGGCGGTCCCGAGGCCCATTAAATGGCTGGGAGCACAGTGGGTCGGGGCAATTCCCCGCAATACCGCGGTTGGCGGCAAGTACCCCGGGTCGGGGTGCAGCCCTTCCCGAGGAACACCGTATCCAACAAACCGCAAAATAGGTGTGTGTCACTGTCAAGTGATTCCCTGGAGGCCGTCACACGTCCGGATTGCAGTCAGAGTTTACTCCGATGCGAGTACGTAGACGCGTAGAGCCGCGGCCGGGCATGGCCGCGCGGCGCGCTCCGCGTCCGGAAAGCGAGAACTCCTGAATCCGAGCACGAGTGTCCGATTTTCCCGGCAGGAGGAAAGCGGCGCGTACACCTTACCAACGGTTTGCGCGTTCGCCGGTACCCCTGGTCGCCGGAGTGTGGCGGCGTAGAGCTCTGTCGGTGCTCCGTCGCCCGAAGTGGCGGCGTAGAGCTCTGTCAGGTGTGCTCCGTCGCCGGAGTGGCGGCGTAGAGCTCTGTCCAGGTGCTTCGTCGGCCGGCCGGCTCGAGGAATCGTAAAACGCGCCTTTTTAGGCGAAACCGTCCGGCGGGATGCGACAAACCACACCAAACGGTCCTCTCACAACGAGGTGCACAGCCGCAAAACCAGTATACCTGGGGGAGTGTTTGTTCACTCTCCGCGGCGGGCCGTCTTGTAGACGCGTCGACTCGCCTGTCCCGTTTGTTCACCACGAACTCAAGACGCCCTCGCGTCCCCCGGTGACCGCTGCCCGCAGCGGACTCCGAGAGCGCAGTGCGACGCTGGAGCCTCGAGCCCCGCGTCCCAGCCTTTGACAGGGACCGCCTTCCTCAAGGCGGACTCTCGGGCAGGGCGGCGGAAGGCGCGGTTCGCGTCCACGCGTTGGTTCCCAGTGGGGGTAGCACTGTAACGAGAGCTCTCCACTGACGGATCGTGACGCTCGAGCGCCCTTCGGCGCGGGGCCCGGGACCCCCCCACACGGGGGGACCCCGGCACCAGACCGTAGGACGACGGCCTGACCGCGTATTTGTCAGAGTTTTCTGGCAGCGACACTACCCGTCCGCGCCTCTCCAGACCGGGTTAACCAATTTGCAGACCAGTTCTGCGCGGTTTCGGCCTACGGTATCTGGACGCGGACAACCAAGGGCGTGTCCCGAGACGGTTTTTCGGCACTTAGGCTCTGAGGCGTGCTGGACCGGGGCAGCGCCGCACGTCGTTCATCGCTTCGCCCGAGCGATGCGTCGTGTGGCAGATCTCGTGTGTTTCAGCTCGTGAGGCCTGCAACCTCACGACGCGCTGCGAGTGGATGTCACCGGACCGTCCCTCCAGTCTCCATACCGGGTCAGGATATTTGGTGGATTCCTCCCGGGAAAAGGGAGCCGTTGGCTCGGCCCATCCCACCACCGTGTCCCGTTACCGCTCACGTGGAGGGTATCGGCTCGGTGGGGGACGGTGTCCGTGTCGCGGCGACCCGGGATTAAGCGGTCCCGACTCTCCCGCCGTGTGGGCTGGAGGGTGTCACACCAGGGTCAGTCGGGCGTGACGGTTCCCGAGAAATTGCCGCCGACATGGACGGTGTCGTCGCGATTGTGGTGGCGGCGACACGTCCTGTCCCCGAAATGTCGGCGGCTCCCGGGCACGGCGGTCGTAACTGGACCGTGACCAAGCCGTGTTTTTCTATTTTTACCGGGTGACCATGGGCAAGCGTACACTGGCAACCCATGCTGCGAGTCTGCCATAAGTGTGTCGTGACCGGTGTGAGGCACCGGTCCGGCACAACAACGGACCTCGGTCCACAAACAACTCAAGAACCGCTTACTACCGCGAGGTGCGGCGACTTGATGAAGATTACCCTGAACGGTGGATCACTTGGCTCGTGGGTCGATGAAAAACGCAGCTAAAACGCGCGTTGACGTGTGAACTGCAGGACACATGAACATCGACAATTTGAACGCACATTGCGGCCCTGGGATATTATTCCAAGGGCCACGCCTGTCTGAGGGTCGGCAGAACATGAACTGCGGTTCAACCATCTTTGCGGCGGTGAGACTGTCACAGAAAGCGGACTAACGTACGATGGGTCTCGGCGGCCCTGCATCACGTGGGTGGCAGGCGAGTCGCTCAGGTCCCGGGCCTTGTAGCCTAGCCGTGCGGTACCACCTCAACGGTGACCGCGCGGACCCACGTGCGTCCCGCTGAGACGTCCCGAACTGCACGCTTTATGGGAGCACTGTCACAAGACGCGCACTTGTGCGCGTCTTCGGCAATCTCCTCAAATACCACTGCGGTGCACAGTACCGAGCTAGACGGGCGGCAACGCAAAACACTCTGTTCTAGCCGCGAGTCGCGCGAAAGGCACGGCTCCGGTTCCCCCGCCGTCCCCGAGGGGACCGGCGGTGAGTGACGCGGCTCTCGATCTCGCACGCCATGTTCAACTGTGGTGACCGAACTAAAACAGTGAAATAGTCAACTGCTCACCGTGTTCTGGCACCTCGGCGGATCGTAGTCTGCGCTCACGCAACCGGAGGCGCGTGTCCCTTTCGGGGGGCCGCGAGGCCCGCCACGGCTTCGCTCTTTTCGGAGGGCGTGTCCGCGAGCGGGTGAACACGCGCAAGTGTATAAATTGCATCTCTGATTGCGACCTCAGATCAGGTGGGTCTACCCGCTGAATTTTAAGCATATTATTAAGCGGTGGAAAAGAACTAACAAGGATTCCCTCAGTAGCTGCGAGCGAACCGGGAAGGAGCCCCAGCACCGAATCCCGCCGGCTGCGCCGGCCGGGAAATGTGGTGTTCGGGAGGGCCCAACTAACCCGGTGTTCGGCGGCCAGTCCAAGTCCATCTTGAATGGGGCCACTGCCCGTAGGAGGGTGCCAGGCCCGTAGGACGGTCGCCGGCGTCGGGTGGGTCTCTCCTTAGAGTCGGGTTGCTTGAGAGTGCAGCCCTAAGCAGGTGGTAAACTCCATCTAAGCTAAATATGACCACGAGACCGATAGAAAACAAGTACCGTGAGGGAAAGTTGAAAAGAACTTTGAAGAGAGAGTTCAAGAGTACGTGAAACCGTTCAGGGGTAAACGGAAAAGACTTTAAACACCGAAAGGGGGAGATTCACGCTCTCTCGCATGAGTCGGCTCCCGCGGGGTCAGATGGCACCGTACGCCCGCACGGCGCAAGTCGTTGCGGGGTCGTTTCGGTGATCACTCGGCGCTCGCGGGGGTTTATGCCGGCCGCGGTGGGCCGCACTTCTCACCTCAGTAGGACGTCGCGACCCGTTGGACGGCGGTCGAACGGCCCCGGCGGTAGCCCGGGACGCGGGAAAGCTTCTGCCCGTACCGTGCTCCCGGACCCCGGTCGCCCGACCGATCGTCGGACGGTATGGAACGCAGGTGTCGGACCGCCACCGTTTATCGGGCGTCCGGGCCGTCCGCAAGCTTGCGGCTCACCAGGATGACGGTACTTGTGCCCGGCTCTTCGTGCGCCAAACTGTTGGCGGCCGTGTCCTCGGACGGGTCTTGTAACACCGGTCAGCGATGTCACGTTTAAGGTACTTATCCGACCCGTCTTGAAACACGGACCAAGGAGTCTAACATGTGCGCGAGTCATTTGGTGCTTGAAACACCTAAAGGCGCAATGAAATTGAAGGCCTGACTTGTCAGACCGAGGGAGGATGGACTGCAGCCGGCCCGAGTGGCGGCGTCCCCGCACTCCGGGGCGTCTCGTTCTCATTGCGAGGAGCAGGCGCACCCAGAGCGTAACACGTTGGGACCCGAAAGATGGTGAACTATGCCTGGCCAGGACGAAGTCAGGGGAAACCCTGATGGAGGTCCGTAGCGATTCTGACGTGCAAATCGATCGTCAGAGCTGGGTATAGGGGCGAAAGACTAATCGAACCATCTAGTAGCTGGTTCCCTCCGAAGTTTTCCCTCAGGATAGCTGGTGCTCGGAAGGACGATCTCATGCGGTAAAGCGAATGATTAGAGGCCTTGGGGGCCGAAACGACCTCAACCTATTTCTCAAACTTTAAATGGGTGAGACCTCCGGCATGCTTGAATTCTTCTTGATGCCGGAGCGTTCGGATCCAGAGTACCAAGTGGGCCAATTTGGTAAGCAGAACTGGCGCTGTGGGATGAACCAAACGCCAGAGTTAAGGGCGCCCGAACGACGCTCATGGAAACCATGAAAGGCGTTGGTTGCTTAAGACAGCAGGACGGTGGCCATGGAAGTTCGAATCCCGCTAAGGAGTGTGTAACAACTCACCTGCCGAAGCAACTAGCCCTGAAAATGGATGGCGCTGGTAGCGTCGTGCCTATACTACTGCCGTCAACGGCAAAGTGGGCGGTCCCCTCGCGGGGTCCGGGCCGTTACGCCTTGACGAGTAGGAGGGTCGGCGGCGGT
>NW_025778525.1:77500-88047 GCF_021130785.1 Homalodisca vitripennis
GGGTCCCCCCTTTGGTGTCAAAATCGAAAATTTTCAAAGTCCCGTAAACTTTTTTATTTTAAATCTTAAAAAATCAAACTCCTACTTTAAAATGTAGGTAACACGGTCTATTTTATTTTATCATTCGACAAACTTTCTTCTAAAACTTCGTTTTATTAATACCTTTTTTTTTCACATCCGAAGCAAACCGATATGAACCTCCGGAAATTTTTCTAAGTCCCAAAAATTTTCTAAGAGTCCCGTAAACTCGATAATTTGGACTTTGTTCGAAAAATCACCAAGAGACATTTTAGGCCAGGACAAGTGTCCTCTTGGCCCGAGACGTGGGCCATTCTCGGTTTTTTCCGCACTTTTGCAAACCGATATGCACCTCGGCCGACCGGAATTTTCGGGTGTCGAGTTGTTGTTCGGCGGCCTGTCAAAAAAAAACCCGTCGATAGATTTTTGAATTTATACTTTTAAAACACGCCCAAGATTCCATTCTAGTCGACTGCAAAGTTTCATAAACTTTTATCGAGCCGTTTTCGAGAAAATTCGTGTTTTTACAAACCGATATGCACCTTTTGAGAAGGGTCCCCCCTTTGGTGTCAAAATCGAAAATTTTCAAAGTCCCGTAACTTTTTTATTTTAAATCTTAAAAATCAAACTCCTACTTTAAAATGTAGGTAACACGGTCTATTTTATTTTTTCATTCGACAACTTTCTTCTAAAACTTCGTTTTATACCTTTTTTTCACATCCGAAGCAAACCGATATGAACCTCCGGAAATCTTTCTAAGTCCCAAAATTTTCTAAGTCCCGTAACTCGATAATTGGACTTTGTCGAAAAATCACCAAGAGACATTTTAGGCCAGGACAAGTGTCCTCTTGCCCAAGACGTGTGGCCGAATATCGCGGTTTTTCCGCACTTTTGCAAACCGATAGGCACCTCGGCCGACCGGAATTTTCGGGTGTCGAGTTGTGTTCGGCGCCTGTCAAAAAAAAAACTCGATAGATTTTTGAATTTATACTTTTAAAACAGTCCCAAAATTCCATTCTAGTCGGACTGCAAAGTTTCATAAACTTTTATCGAGCCGTTTTCGAGAAAAATTCATGTTTTTACCAACCGATATGCAGAGGGTCCCACCCTTTGGTGTCAAAATCGAAAATTTTCAAAGTCCCGTAACTTTTTTATTTTAATCTTAAAAATAACTCCTACTTTAAAATGTAGGTAACACGGTCTATTTTATTTTATCATTCGACAACTTTCTTCTAAAACTTCGTTTTATACCTTTTTTCACATCCGAAGCAAACCGATATGAACCTCCGGAAATTTTTTCTAAGTCCCGATTTTCGCTTTAACCGCCGTAAACTCGGTAAATAAATTTTTTACGGCCCAAACTTCCAAGGAGGCCGAATATGCTCAACTATGCCCGTGGTCAATTTCATCGGTAAAATCTTTATTTTACTTTTGCACAACTGAACGGACTCTGAAATTTTGTACTAAGCCGAAAATTTTCTAAGTCCCCGACTTTTTTATCTAAGTCCTTAAACTTTCTCCTTAGAGGCCCGTATCTGAATAAATTTTTTTCGACAAATGCCAAGAGCTTTTTTATTCTTTAAACATTGCAATACACAATAATCCGAGGTTATTTTATAAAATTGTAAAAAAAAATTTTCAACCGATAAGCAGGGGTATTTTGCGAGACGCTTTTACACACGGAACGTCTCATGAAAATCCTCGGTACTCTATAGGAGGTGGTATGTCCTAAGTTGAAAAATAAAAGTAGCGTAAACCCTCCCAAAGTACGTATTTACAGACGGGTTTTTTAGCATTTTTTATCGAATTTTTGGCTTTTTACCGGTTTTTGACCGGGATTTGAAGTAGCCGACCCGAGAATCAGTCTGGGCGGCGGCGCGCTGGAAAATCTGGCGGCCGCTACCGATCTCAGGGGCTTGTCCTCGACCCACAGCATTGCCGCGAGCCCGCCGACGGTCCTCAGTGACCGCCGGTACGCAGCTCACACGCGGCGCAAACTCCCGGGCGGCTCGAGTAGCTCGACTGCGGCGGCCTTACGGTCCCGCCAGCGACTTTCTCGGGCCGTGCCGACTCTCTTATGGTAAACACTTCGCCTCACCGGGCGTAAGCAAAACGAACTGCGTGTTCTAGCCAAGAAATAGGGCTACCGGTCGCAGACCGGAGACCCTGAAGTGAGTTTAAATGAAGCTCGATAAAATGATTTTCGGACCGGTGTTCGCACCGAGTACCGACCGAATCATCATCCCGAGCCGCCCGGGCAGTGGCGCGCGCGTCGTGGCGCGTAGGTCCGTGACGGGGCCACGTCGTTTCGGCGGCGTGGTTTAAACCTCGTGGCGTTCTTCCTACGGCGCGGCGCGTTAGCGCGGCTGACCCGGACCGAGCGGCTTCCACTCTCTCACAACTCTCGGGCGGTCGTGCCGCGGCTTGTCCGCGCGCTCGCTCCGCCCGTGCGAGTACGGCATCTGTGTTAATGCCGCGCAGACGAGATATCCAGTATATCCGCTGCTCCCTGGTTGATCCTGCCAGTAGTCATATGCTTGTCTCAAAGATTAAGCCATGCAAGTCTCAGTACAAGCCACATTAAGGCGAAACCGCAAAAGGCTCATTAAATCAGTTATGGTTCCTTGGATCGTACAATCCATTACTTGGATAACTGTGGTAATTCTAGAGCTAATACATGCAAACAGAATCCCGACCAGAGATGGATGGAAGGGACGCTTTTATTAGATCAAAACCAATCGGGGCACCAGCCCCGCACTTCTTGGTGACTCTGAATAACTTTCAGCTGATCGCACGGTCCTCGTACCGGCGACGCATCTTTCAAATGTCTGACTTATCAACTGTCGATGGTAGATTCTGCGCCTACCATGGTTGTAACGGGTAACGGGGAATCAGGGTTCGATTCCGGAGAGGGAGCCTGAGAAACGGCTACCACATCCAAGGAAGGCAGCAGGCGCGCAAATTACCCACTCCCGGCACGGGGAGGTAGTGACGAAAAATAACGATACGGGACTCATCCGAGGCCCCGTAATCGGAATGAGTACACTTTAAATCCTTTAACGAGTACCAATTGGAGGGCAAGTCTGGTGCCAGCAGCCGCGGTAATTCCAGCTCCAATAGCGTATATTAAAGTTGTTGCGGTTAAAAAGCTCGTAGTTGGATCTGTGTCTTACGATGTCGGTTCATCGCTCGCGGTGTTAACTGACATGTCCTGTGGGACGTCCTGCCGGTGGCGGTCCGGGCTCCCGGCGGTGTGTAGGGTCCGCCTGAAGCATCCCGAGGGTTCCGGCCGCCGATTCAATCCCGCCGCGGTGCTCTTGACTGAGTGTCGAGGTGGGCCGGCACGTTTACTTTGAACAAATTAGAGTGCTTAAAGCAGGCTGATTTCTGCCTGAATACTGTGTGCATGGAATAATGGAATAGGACTTCGGTTCTATTTTGTTGGTTTTAAGAATCCGAAGTAATGATTAATAGGGACAGGCGGGGGCATTCGTATTGCGACGTTAGAGGTGAAATTCTTGGATCGTCGCAAGACGTACCTAAGCGAAAGCATTTGCCAAGTATGTCCTCGTTAATCAAGAACGAAAGTTAGAGGTTCGAAGGCGATCAGATACCGCCCTAGTTCTAACCATAAACGATGCCAGCCAGCGATCCGCCGAAGTTCCTCCGATGACTCGGCGGGCAGCTTCCGGGAAACCAAAGCTTTTGGGTTCCGGGGGAAGTATGGTTGCAAAGCTGAAACTTAAAGGAATTGACGGAAGGGCACCACCAGGAGTGGAGCCTGCGGCTTAATTTGACTCAACACGGGAAACCTCACCAGGCCCGGACACCGGAAGGATTGACAGATTGATAGCTCTTTCTTGATTCGGTGGGTGGTGGTGCATGGCCGTTCTTAGTTGGTGGAGCGATTTGTCTGGTTAATTCCGATAACGAACGAGACTCTAGCCTGCTAACTAGGCGTCTCCGGTATCCACAATAGTGCTACCGGCGAATTAAATTCTTCTTAGAGGGACAGGCGGCTTCTAGCCGCACGAGACTGAGCAATAACAGGTCTGTGATGCCCTTAGATGTCCTGGGCCGCACGCGCGCTACACTGAAGGAATCAGCGTGTCTTCCCTGGCCGAAAGGCCCGGGTAACCCGTTGAACCTCCTTCGTGCTAGGGATTGGGGCTTGCAATTGTTCCCCATGAACGAGGAATTCCCAGTAAGCGCGAGTCATAAGCTCGCGTTGATTACGTCCCTGCCCTTTGTACACACCGCCCGTCGCTACTACCGATTGAATGATTTAGTGAGGTCTTCGGACTGGTGCGCGGCGATCGCCTCGTGCGGTCGCCGATGTTGCCGGAAAGATGACCAAACTTGATCATTTAGAGGAAGTAAAAGTCGTAACAAGGTTTCCGTAGGTGAACCTGCGGAAGGATCATTAACGTGTTATGTGGCACTGAGGTGCACAAACAAACACCACCGCGCGAGCACGAGAGAGGCCGCGCAGGATCGGGAGTGCTTGGCAACCACTTCCCGAAGAGGGGGGCAGTGTCTGAGCGAGCACTGCCCCCAAAAACACACGAGTTGTGTTCTCACGGTCGCAGTCACGATGTGGCGGGCCGACACATTTGCTCTTGTAAAGAGCGGCAGTGAATGTAGGCACTGCTTCAGGGAGTGCTTGGCAACCACTACCCTGCTGGCACAGTTCAACGGGCCCGCGGGCCGAACTGATGCACTTTCTTCACACAAATGAATAAATAAAAATCCGGCATAGCCGAGATTTGCTCTCTAAAGAGCGGCAGTGAGTTGGGCACTGCTTCAGGGAGTGCTTGGCAACCACTACCCTGCTGGCACAGTTCAACGGGCCCGCGGGCCGAACTGATGCACACTTTCTTCACACAAATGAATAAATAAAAATCACGCGATGGCGGGCCGACAGATTTGCTCTTCTAAAGAGCGGCAGTGAGTGATGGCACTGCCTCAGGGAGTGCTTGGCAACCACTACCCTCCTGTGGCACAGTTCAACAGGACTGATGCACACTACTACTAAAAGTTTTACACACACGAGTTGTGTCAATACGCGCGCGCCCGGCCGTGTCGGTGTCCCACGGTTGCAACGGGCGCGCTCGGCTGCAGTCACGTGTTGGCGAGCCGAAAGAGAGATCCGCACACATGAGGCTGAGGCCGATGATTAAGCGAGATCAGTTCTCTACCGCACACCAGTTGTGCTCAACCGACTATCTAGCAGTGAAAACGGCCTGAGGGCGTCCCCTGGACGCTACAAGTAGCGACAAGTCGCCCCCAGGCCCAACGCCCGCTCGCAGTGATCTCGTATCACGGAGCGCATTCCGCTTGCCATGGAATACAGCGTATCCCGTGCCCCGGTTCTCGGGGCGACGGATTTGCCGGTACGCGCGGGGACGGCAGGTCGTCCAACTCCACACGGGCACAGTCGGCAGTCGCGATGAAGGCGCGACTTCACCTGGCGTCACTAGTGGCTGGCGCGACTGACCCCGTGGAGATCGGCCTCGACCGAACCCCGCAAAGTGTCGTGCAGCGTACGCGATGAAGGCGTCGCAGGATGGTGCGCGCAAGAGCGTGCGTTGCCGGCATCCCGTCCCACTGTGGTTCCCCTTGTACTTGCGATTCAAGCTTCGGCCTTGCCGCACGTGGCGGTCCCGAGGCCCATTAAATGGCTGGGAGCACAGTGGGTCGGGGCAATTCCCCGCAATACCGCGGTTGGCGGCAAGTACCGGGTCGGGGTGCAGCCCTTCCCGAGGAACACCGTATCCAACAACCGCAAAATAGGTGTGTGTCACTGTCAAGTGATTCCCTGGAGGCGTCACTCGTCCGGATTTGCAGTCAGAGTTTACTCCGATGCGAGTACGTAGACGCGTAGAGCCGCGCCGGCATGGCCGCGCGCGCGCTCCGCGTCCGGAAAGCGAGAACTCCTGATCCGAGCACGAGTGTCCGATTCCCGGCAGGAGGAAAGCGGCGCGTACACCTTACCAACGGTTGCGCGTTCGCCGGTACCCTGGTCGCCGGAGTGTGGCGGCGTAGAGCTCTGTCAGGTGCTCCGTCGCCCGAGTGGCGGCGTAGAGCTCTGTCAGGTGCTCCGTCGCCGGAGTGGCGGCGTAGAGCTCTGTCAGGTGCTCCGTCGTCGGCCGGCCGGCTCGAGGAATCGTAAAACGCGCCTTTTTAGGCGAAACCGTCCGGCGGGGATGCGACAAACCACACCAACGGTCCTCACCACAACGAGGTGCACAGCCGCTAAACCAGTTTACCTGGGGGAGTGTTTGTTCACTCTCGCGGCGGCCGTCTTGTAGACGCGTCGACTCGCCTGTCGTTTGTTCACCACGAACTCAAGACGCTCGCGTCCCCCGGTGACCGCTGCCCGCAGCGGACTCCGGAGAGCGCGTGCGACGCTGGAGCCTCGAGCCCCGCGTCCCAGCCTTTGACAGGGACCGCCTTCCTCAAGGCGGACTCTCGGGCAGGGCGGCGGAAGGCGCGGTTCGCGTCCACGCGTTGGTTCCCAGTGGGGGTAGGCACTGTAACGAGAGCTCTCCACTGACGGATCGTGACGCTCGAGCGCCCTTCGGCGCGGGGCCCGGGACCCCCCCACACGGGGGGGACCCCGGCACCAGACCGTAGGACGACGGCCTGACCGCGTATTTGTCAGAGTTTTCTGGCAGCGACACTACCCGTCCGCCTCTCCAGACCGGGTTAACCAATTGCAGACCAGTTCTGCGCGGTTTCGGCCTACGGTATCTGGACGCGGACAACCAAGGGCGTGTCCCGAGACGGTTTTTCGGCACTTAGGCTCTGAGGCGTGCTGGACCGGGGCAGCGCCGCACGTCGTTATCGCTCGCCCGAGCGATGCGTCGTGTGGCAGATCTCGTGTGTTTCGCTCGTGAGGCCTGCAACCTCACGACGCGCTGCGAGTGGATGTCACCGGACCGGCCCTCCAGTCTCCATACCGGGTCAGGAATTTTGGTGGATTCCTGCCCGGGAAAAGGGAGCCGTTGGCTCGGCCCGTCCCACCACCGTGTCCCGTTACCGCTCACGTGGAGGGTATCGGCTCGGTGGGGGACGGTGTCCGTGTCGCGGCGACCCGGGATTAAGCGTCCGACTCTCCCGCCGTGTGGCTGGCTGGGTGTCACACAGGGTCAGTCGGGCGTGACGGTCCGAAAATTGCCGCCGACATGGACGGTGTCGTCGCGATTGTGGTGGCGGCGACACGTCCTGTCCCCGAAATGTCGGCGGCTCCCGGGCACGGCGGTCGTAACTGGACCGTGACAGCCGTGTTTTTCTATTTTTATACCGGGTGACCATGGCAAGCGTACACTGGCAACCCATGCTGCGAGTCTGCCATAAGTGTGTCGTGACCGGTGTGAGGCACCGGTCCGGCACAACAACGGACCTCGGTCCACAACAACTCAAGACCGCTACCGCGAGGTGCGGCGACTTGATGAAGATTACCCTGAACGGTGGATCACTTGGCTCGTGGGTCGATGAAAAACGCAGCTAAACGCGCGTTGACGTGTGAACTGCAGGACACATGAACATCGACAATTTGAACGCACATTGCGGCCCTGGGATATTATTCCAAGGGCCACGCCTGTCTGAGGGTCGGCAGAACATGAACTGCGGTTCAACCAGCTTTGCGGCGGTGAGACTGTCACAGAAAGCGGACTACGTACGATGGGTCTCGGCGGCCCTGCATCACGTGGGTGCAGGCGAGTCGCTCAGGTCCCGGGCCTTGTAGCCTAGCCGTGCGGTACACCTCAACGGTGACCGCGCGGACCCACGTGCGTCCCGCTGAGACGTCCGACTGCACGCTTTATGGGAGCACTGTCACAAGACGCGCACTTGTGCGCGTCTTCGGCAATCTCCTCAAATACCACTGCGGTGCACAGTACCGAGCTAGACGGGCGGCACGCAAAACACTCTGTTCTAGCCGCGAGTCGCGCGAAAGGCACGGCTCCGGTCCCGCCGTCCCCGAGGGGACCGGCGGTGAGTGACGCGGCTCTCGATCTCGCACGCCATGTTCAACTGTGGTGACCGACTAAAACAGTGAAATTAGTCAACTGCTCACACGTGTTCTGGCACCTCGGCGGATCGTAGTCTGCGCTCACGCAACCGGAGGCGCGTGTCCCTTTCGGGGCCGCGAGGCCCGCCACGGCTCGCTCTTTTCGGAGGGCGTGTCCGCGAGCGGGTGAACACGCGCAAGTGTATAAATTGCATCTCTGATTGCGACCTCAGATCAGGTGGGTCTACCCGCTGAATTTAAGCATATTATTAAGCGGTGGAAAAGAAACTAACAAGGATTCCCTCAGTAGCTGCGAGCGAACCGGGAAGAGCCCAGCACCGAATCCCGCCGGCTGCGCCGGCCGGGAAATGTGGTGTTCGGGAGGGCCCAACTAACCCGGTGTTCGGCGGCCAGTCCAAGTCCATCTTGAATGGGGCCACTGCCCGTAGAGGGTGCCAGGCCCGTAGGACGGTCGCCGGCGTCGGGTGGGTCTCTCCTTAGAGTCGGGTTGCTTGAGAGTGCAGCCCTAAGCAGGTGGTAAACTCCATCTAAGGCTAAATATGACCACGAGACCGATAGAAAACAAGTACCGTGAGGGAAAGTTGAAAAGAACTTTGAAGAGAGAGTTCAAGAGTACGTGAAACCGTTCAGGGGTAAACGGAAAAGACTTTAAACACCGAAAGGGGAGATTCACGCTCTCTCGCATGAGTCGGCTCCCGCGGGGTCAGATGGCACCGTACGCCCGCACGGCGCAAGTCGTTGCGGGGTCGTTTCGGTGATCACTCGGCGCTCGCGGGGGTTATGCCGGCCGCGGTGGGCCGCACTTCTCCCTCAGTAGGACGTCGCGACCCGTTGGACGGCGGTCGACGGCCCCGGCGGTAGCCCGGGACGCGGGAAAGCTTCTGCCGTACCGTGCTCCCGGACCCCGGGTCGCCCGACCGATCGTCGGACGGTATGGAACGCAGGTGTCGGACCGCCACCGTTTATCGGGCGTCCGGGCCGGCCGCAAGCTTGCGCTCACCAGGATGACGGTACTTGTGCCCGGCTCTTCGGTGCGCCAAACTGTTGGCGGCCGTGTCCTCGGACGGGTCTTGTAACACCGGTCAGCGATGTCCGTTTAAGGTACTTATCCGACCCGTCTTGAAACACGGACCAAGGAGTCTAACATGTGCGCGAGTCATTTGGGTGCTTGAAACACCTAAAGGCGCAATGAAATTGAAGGCCTGACTTGTCAGACCGAGGGAGGATGGACGCGCGGCCCGAGTGGCGGCGTCCCGCACTCCCGGGGCGTCTCGTTCTCATTGCGAGGAGAGGCGCACCCAGAGCGTACACGTTGGGACCCGAAAGATGGTGAACTATGCCTGGCCAGGACGAAGTCAGGGGAAACCCTGATGGAGGTCCGTAGCGATTCTGACGTGCAAATCGATCGTCAGAGCTGGGTATAGGGGCGAAAGACTAATCGAACCATCTAGTAGCTGGTTCCCTCCGAAGTTTCCCTCAGGATAGCTGGTGCTCGGAGGACGAATCTCATGCGGTAAAGCGAATGATTAGAGGCCTTGGGGCCGAAACGACCTCAACCTATTCTCAAACTTTAAATGGGTGAGACCTCCGGCATGCTTGAATCTTCTTGATGCCGGAGCGTTCGGATCCAGAGTACCAAGTGGGCCAATTTTGGTAAGCAGAACTGGCGCTGTGGGATGAACCAAACGCAGAGTTAAGGCGCCCGAACGACGCTCATGGGAAACCATGAAAGGCGTTGGTTGCTTAAGACAGCAGGACGGTGGCCATGGAAGTCGGAATCCGCTAAGGAGTGTGTAACAACTCACCTGCCGAAGCAACTAGCCCTGAAAATGGATGGCGCTGTAGCGTCGTGCCTATACTCTGCCGTCAACGGCAAAGTGGGCGGTCCCCTCGCGGGGTCCGGGCCGTTACGCCTTGACGAGTAGGAGGGTCGCGGCGGTGTGCACTGAAGGGTCACGGCGTGAGCCGGCCTGGAGCCGCCGTCGGCGCAGATCTTGGTGGTAGTAGCAAATACTCAAGCGAGGACCTTGAGGACTGACGTGGAGAAGGGTTTCTTGTGAACAGCTGTTGCACAAGAGTCAGTCGACCCTAAGCCCTAGGAGAAATCCCATGTCGATGGGTAGCCGAGACACACGTTATTTTTGAGACGTTGCTCACAGAAGGCACCCACTGGGCGAAAGGGAATCCGGTTCCTATTCCGGAACCCGGTAGCGGAACCGTTCCAATGCGGGCCCTCATCGAGTGCTCGTCGGGGTAACCCAAAGAGACCCGGAGACGCCGTCGGGAGATCCGGAGAGAGTTTTCTTTTCTCTATAAGCGTTCGAGTTCCCTGGAATCCTTTAGCAGGGAGATAGGGTTTGGAACGCGAAGAGCACCGCAGTTGCGGCGGTGTCCGGATCTTCCCCTCGGACCTTGAAAATCCGGGAGAGGGCTACGTGGAAAGTTCGCACCGGATCGTACCCATATCCGCAGCAGGTCTCCCAAGGGGTTTAAA